>NC_091128.1:153578743-153648743 GCF_040183065.1 Periplaneta americana | reverse complement strand
AATTTCGTAAAAGTGGTGAACAAACTGAAAATTGCAATATCGTATTTCCCTACAACATAAATGGATACACTACTTTTCTCTCCTCCTGTACCTAGTAAAATGATTTGTTTACATATTGCACTAGTAACATCAAACTCCTGTAATGGAAGAGCGCAACAGTGTTTCCGAGTATAGCCAGGTTAATGTTAAAAATGTTGGTAAAAATAAAGTGATGTCCCTGTGGTTGCTTCCTGATTGAGAAAACGTGCTATTTTGGACAACTACTAAATGGTACATAGGGCAAGTAGAAAATCAACTATTGACCAGATATTTTCTATTCGACAGATAATGGAGAAAAAATGGAAGTATAAGGGTACAGTGCATCAGTTATTCATAGATTTCAAAAAGACATATGACTCGGTTAAGAGAGAAGTTTTATATGATATTCTTATTGAATTTGGTATTCCCAAGAAACTAGTTCGATTAATTAATTTTTTTTATTTTATTGGGTTATTTTACGACGCTGTATCAACATCTAGGTTATTTAGCGACTGAATGAAATGAAGGTGATAATGCCGGTGAAATGAGTCCGGGGTCCAGCACCGAAAGTTACCCAGCATTTGCTCGTATTGGGTTGAGGGAAAACCCCGGAAAAAACCTCAACCAAGTAACTTGCCCCGACTGGGATTCGAACCCGGGCCACCTGGTTTCGCGGCCAGACGCGCTGACTGTTATTCCACAGGTGTGGACTCGTTTAATTAAAATGTGTCTTAGTGAAACGTATAGCAGAGTTCGTATAGGTCAGTTTCTGTCAGATGCGTTTCCAATACACTGTGGGCTAAAGCAAGGAGATGCACTATCACCTTTACTTTTTAACTTTGCTCCAGAGTAAACCATTAGGAAAGTCCAGAATAACAGAGAGGGTTTGGAATTGAACGGGTTACATCAGCTGCTTGTCTATGCGGATGACGTGAATATGTTAGGAGATAATCCACAAACGATTAGGGAAAACACGGGAATTTTACTGGAAGCAAGTAAAGAGATAAGTTTGGAAGTAAATCCCGAAAAGACTAAGTATATGATTATGTCTCGTGACGAGAATCTTGCACGAAATGGAAATATAAAAATTGGAAATTTATCTTTTGAAGAGGTGGAGAAGTTCAAATATCTTGGAGCAACAGTAACGTATAAATGATACTCGGAATGTAATTAAACGCGGAATAAATATGGGAAATGCCTATTATTATTCGGTTGAGAAGCTTTCATCATCCAGTCTGCTGTCAAAAAATCTGAAAGTTAGAATTTATAAAACAGTTATATTACCGGTTGTTCTTTATGGTTGTGAAACTTGGACTCTCACTCTGAGAGAGGAATATAGGTTAAGGGTATTTGAGAATAAAGTGCTTAGGAAAATATTTTGGGCTAAGAGGGATGAAGTTACAGGAGAATGGAGAAAGTTACACAACACAGAACTGCACGCATTATATTCTTCACCTGACATAATTAGGAACATTAAATCCAGACGTTTGAGATGGGCAGGACATATAGCAGGTATGCGCGATTCCAGAAATGCATATAGAGTGTTAGTTGGGAGGCCCGAGGGAAAAAGACCTTTAGGGAGGCCGAGACGTAAATGGGAAGATAAAATTAAAATGGATTTGAGGGAGGTGGGATATGATGACAGAGAATGGATTAATCTTGCTCAGGATAGGGACCAATGGTGGGTTTATGTGAGGGCGGCAATGAACCTTCGTGTTCCTTAAAAGCCAGTAAGTAAGTAAGTAAGTAAGTAAGTAAGTAAGTAAGTAAGTAAGTAAGTAAGTAAGTAAGTAAGTAAGTAAGTAAGTAAGTAAGTAGAAATAGTTGCGACAATATTCAAATACAAACTGAGCCATTTATACCAGAACCCACGTTTTCTGAAGTCTAAATGGCGATAGAAAAGCTGAAAAAATTCAAGTCTCCAGGTATCGATCAAATTCCTGCAGAATTAATATACGGAAGTGGAAACGCATTATCTAGTGAAATTTATAAGCTTGTACGTGCTAGTTTGGAAAAGAAAATTGTACCAGAACAATGGTAGGAGTTCATAATTGTATCTATCTTTAAGGTTAGGTACATCTTACAGCAGTAAAATTTTGGAAATATTCAACATTTTTTCCTCCATTACTGTATCTTGTACAATAATGAAAATTGGTATGTGTAAAACACTGTCCTTCTTCTATATAAAAAAAAATATTTTTACGATTAAAAAAAAATTATTCACTATTTTTTTTTTTCAAAATTCATTTCACTGTGCAGTTATGAAGCATTTCCCACATAACTAAAACATTATCCAACATTCTTTGATGAAATTTTTTGTATGTATTTGTGTATGTTATATCTACAATATGATGCAAGATCACTTCTCTACCTTTGATAGATTGTCTGATAAAAATAAATTCATTTAAAAAAATGGTCAAGTATCAGTACTTTCTTCCAACACAAAATAACAAAAAAATATTTATTAAGGCATGTAGTTGAATAGCATGATATTGTAAACATGAGTTTTGGTAATAAAATAAAAGAGAGAGAACATGAAAAAGTTAACAAGTTTATGAATTATGAGAGAAACGCTTCATCACTGCACAGTGAACTGCCACCATTTTGAATTTGTAAAAAGAATATATATAAATATTTTTTTTAAATCGTGAAAAATATTATTTTTATATACCAGAAGGACAGTGTTTTACAAATACCAATTTTCATTATTGTACAAGATACAGTAATGGAGGAAAGAAAAGTTGAATATTTCTAAAATTTTTCAGCTAATCCCTTAAGAAGGGAGAAAAGATTTAACCATAGTAACTTTTGAGGAATATCACTTTTTATTGTGTTCTGTTATGCTGTATTATGTTAATGTTTACGTTATAATAATAATAATAATAATAATAATAATAATAACATATATTAATTATATTATATTATATTATATTATATTATATTATATTAAATTATATTATATTATAAATAAAATGCTAAAATGAAATTGCAAATAGTTCTTACACTTTTTTGGCTTCGGGACAGGTGGAGGAGATGTATTCTCTGGCAGTCTTTGAGCTTCCAGTAGCTAAATTTATATCCTCGTCCTTGGTCGAGTGGTTAGCGAACTGGGTTCGATCCCCTTCTGGGTCATGTAGGAATTTGTGGTGGAGAAAGTAACCGCGACCGGTTTTTCTTGGTGTTCTTCCGTTTCCATTCACCATTACCATTGGTATACCAATACTACACAATCACCATCACTCTCCGAGGTCTCGAGTCAAGCTACTAGGGCAAGCAAAAATTTTCTGAATGTTGTACATATTGCGTTTAATAAAGACTATTACAAATTTAGGAGGTTGAATCGATCCAAAAACCGTTCTGGAAGTTACAACAGAAAAAACAAGCCCAAAGACTTGAGTTTGAGTTCGGACTCTTCCAATCTTTCTACCCTTTACCGAGAAAGCTGACATGCAAACATTCTTAGGGGGGCAGATAAAAAAAGTTATTTTTTTTTTCCTCCACCATGTTAATAATTTCAAAACAAGTGCTTACATAAATTTTTCCCACTCGACCGCAATTACGAGGGCCGTAAAAAATAAATTCGCCAGGAGCTGTTAACAGAATAAAAACACAATTTCATTGAAAAATTTATTAGAACAGACACAGCAATTGTTGAGCTATTTTTCAACACTTTTCCACCCGAATTGAGACATTTCTCATACCGTGGGATAAACAGACGTCTGTCACACACTGATTCCGATCCCAGGCGGAAGACTTCTACGGTACATGATACAGAAGTTGACCCCACAGTATGACAAATGTCTCATTTCCGGTGGAGAATATGTTGGAAAATAGTAGAACAATATCTGTATATGTTCCAATAAATCTTTCCATGAGACTGCGTTTTATTTATGTAAACAGCGCCAGGGAAACAATTTCTGGGGGGGGGGGGCTCGTAAGGGAGTGTCGGGTAGTATCGGACAGTGCGTTTCTTTCATCTACCAACAGATGGTAGTACCTGAATGACATGGTTACGTTTCTGTATGCGACATCACAGAAACGTAACCACGTCATTCAGGTAGCATCATCTGGTGGAAGATGAAAGAAACTCACTGTCCGATATTACCCGATGTCCAATACTACCCAACTCTCCCCTAATTGCACTGGAGTGGCAAAAATTTGTATAAGCACTAGTTTTAACATTATTAACATGATGAAAGAAAAAAATTACTTGTTTATCAGAGGTTCTTTAAATCTTTAGGAAAGTTCAGGATAACAGGCAGTGTTTGGAATTGAACGGGTTACATCAGCTTCTTGTCTATGCGGATGACGTGAATATGTTAGGAGAAAATACACAAACGATTAGGGAAAACACGCAAATTCTACTTGAAGCAAGTAAAGCGATAGGGTTGGAAGTAAATCCCGAAAAGACTAAGTATATGATTATGTCTCGTGACCAGAATATTGTACGAAATGGAAATATTAAAATTGGAGATTTATATTGTACGAAATGGAAATATTAAAATTGGAGATTTATCCTTCGAAGAGGTGGAAAAATTCAAATATCTTGGAGCAACAGTAACAAATATAAATGACACTCATGAGGAAATTAAACACAGAATAAATATGGGAAATGCCTGTCACTATTCGGTTGAGAAGCTTTTATCATCTAGTCTGCTGTCAAAAAATCTTAAAGTTAGAATTTATAAAACAGCTATATTACCGGTTGTTCTATATGGTTGTGAAGCTTGGACTCTCACTTTGAGAGAGGAACAGAGATTAAGGGTGTTTGAGAATAAGGTTCTTAGGAAAATATTTGGGGCTAAGAGGGATGAATTTACAGGAGAATGGAGAAAGTTACACAACGCAGAGCTGCACGCATTGTATTGTTCACCTGACATAATTAGGAACATTAAATCCAGACGTTTGAGATGGGCAGGGCATGTAGCACGTATGGGCGAATCCATAAATGCACATAGAGTGTTAGTTGGGAAGCCAGAGGGGAAAAGACCTTTGGGGAGGCCGAGACGTAGATGGGAAGATAATATTAAAAGGGATTTGAGAGAGGTGGGATATGATGGTAGAGACTGGATTAATCTTTCTCAGGATAATGATCAATGGCGGGCTTATGTGAGCGCGGCAATGAACCTCCGGGTTTCTTAAAAGCCAATAAGTAAGTAGGCCTAAGTATACATTCTGCTCAATAAAAACGGCGATAAACAGGAATACAAAAATATTAATACATTTCAACCAATAAGGTTAAAGTGTTTGGATGGAAGTTTGAAGTTGATATGAAAGGAAATGGAACGAGCCAGAATTGTAAAGAAAGTGTGCAAGAGAAGAAGTGTGGAAGGAGGAAGATAAACTAGTCCATCGGCAGCTTTCAGAAGGTAGCACAATTACAGCAGCGGCATGACTTGATCTAATACGGAGCTTAAGATCGTCTATAAGAGATGGATTCGAAGCACTAGGGCGAAGAAACCAGACGGAGCACTATATCACAGCTGACGAGTGTTCAATTATACTCCAGAAACTTCTCCCCTACCTTAAGGCACGACTTTTCAATCGTAGATTCGAATATGAATAGCGAACGGAATGAGGAGGGGGAGAAACAAGATTGAAGTACTCGTCTAGAGAAATAATGAACTATCATAATAAATAAGACATCGGTAAGTGATGAATTCCTTCAGCCAGAAATGTTTTCGAGTGTAATTTCTATGATATATACAGTCCAAGAAATTATATTAAAGAGAAAAATTTCCAATAATATTACTTTATCTTCAAAGAAGCAAATGAGAACTGCATGAAACAGAAAATATAGTTTCTTTATTGTAAATCAAGATTAATGACTTAAGACTGTACACCTTTACATTTGATTGATAGAATGACAAACTTACTAGTGTTAATTATACAGGGACATCATTTTATTTTTACTAACATTTTTAATATTAACCTGTCTATACCTTTAGAGAACCGGAAACACCGCTTGCTCCCCCCCAAGACTGGAGTTCGATGATACTGGCGTAAAACACAAATCACTCTACTAGGTATAGGAAGGAAGAAAAGTAGTTCATCCATTTACGTAAACTAGGAAATATCGCGATTTTGAGTTTGATAATTTTCATTAGGTTTTTCTTTAATCAAAGTACAGTACTGTATTAAGAATAAGTGTTTTTACTCACGAAGTGAGTTATCCATGCGAACGTATTCATTATGCAGTGTATATTATACTGTCTACAGCACATTAGCGTACAATATAGAGAAAGAAGTTAAATTGAAAAATAATCATAATATGAATATTTAAACACAATTTTGAAAATGGTGGCCGTTCATTTCGATACAGGCTTCAGTTCTTTTGTGCATATTATCGCACTATAGACTATTGCATCTAATTCCAATTGCCAGTTTCGTCCTTCGTACTAGTAACTCATGTTGAAATAATTCTGTACCTACTCTACGTACCGTAAATTCAATCTTCACTTCTGCCCGACCCGAAAATATAAAATTACTCAGACATGCTATCTACTGTCCGTCCAAGTGGTTATGCCGCAGGATTGTGGAAAGGGAGGAAATCACGTGACAGTTAATTACTTAACGAGGCCCTTTTATTTAAGTTAAATTAAACAGCTGTATAATATTACGTAAGCTTCCAATTCCTAAGAGAAATTAATGTTTTCAGAAAAGAGCTAAGACAGCCCAGCTATTACAGAGGGGCGAGCAGAAGCAGGTGGGGGAAATCAGGATGTGACGTAGGCAAACGGACAGTACCTGTGCGAAAATATGATTCAATATTGAAAGCTCTTTCGTCACTGGAAAACGCGAACATATTTCTGGAACGTACTATACTAAGTAACTCAGTACTGCTTACTATGTGCGGTCTTGGTTCTGTGTGGAGTTGGAACTTCCTTAGTAGAAGGGGTGGGAGTGAAGTACATTCAAAAACTCAGGTACAATAGAAATTGAAGTAAAAATAAAATGATGTCCCTGTATAAGCACGTGTGGCTTACAGAATAATATTTCACTACTAAATAACTATTACTAATAATAATAAAACAATAACTAAAATAATTAATTAGATCCTTCAAATTCGGAAAAAAAATATATATATAATATAATTTAATAAACCCTGATATACAAGGTACAACAAAAATAATTTTATATATAAATTAAAATGTTATGTTTTATTTAACGACGCTCGCAACTGCACAGGTTATATCAGCGTCGCCGGGTGTGCCGGAATTTTGTCCCACAGGAGTTCTTTTACATGCCAGTAAATCTACTGACATGAGCCTGTCGCATTTAAGCACATTTAAATGCCATCGACCTGGCCCGGGATCGAACCCGCAACCTTGGGCATAGAAGGCCAAGATATAAATTATTTTTAACTTAAGTAGTATTAGTTAAGGTCTTGAAACTTAAAGAATTTAGTGGCTGTTTCGGTGTATACTGTACACCATCATCAGAACCTACTAGATCATGGCGTCATCTTGATATCGCTTCCTGCTGTAGGGGTGTGTTTGTGTGTTGAAAATTGGAGTCAGATAGTGAGTGCGTTCTGAAATTGATCTGTGTGTTGAGAATTTGATTAGGGTGTGTTTTAGTGTGTCTGTATATTTCGTATTGTTCTAGTGTGTTGAGTTTTTGGTTTTTGGGTTGTATGTGTAGGATTTCCATGTCTGTATTTATGTTATTGTATGTGTGGTTAGCATTAGTTATGTGTTCGGCATGTGTAGTTCATATTGTTCTAGTGTGTTGAGTTTTTGGTTTTTGAGTTGTATGTGTAGGATTTCCATGTCTGTATATTTATGTTATTTTATATATGTGTTCGGCATATGTAGATTTATTGTGTCCTCTTGTTATTGCTTTTATATGTTCTTTGCAGCGTGTTTGGAATGATCTGCCTGTCTGTCCAATGTAGAAGTTGTCGCAACTATTGCATGTGAGTTTGTATACGCCTGTGTGGTTGTATTTATTTGTTTGTGTTGTTTGTGTGTTGAGATGTCTTTGTAGTGTGTTTTCTGTTCTGTATACTATGTTGCATTTCTGCTTTCTGGATGATACACCGAAACAGCTGTAAGCCACACGTGCTTATAATTGACACTAGTAAGTTTGCCATTTTATCAATAATTTGTATTTAAGTGTTAAAAGTAGTGTACGCAAGATTCAAGATAGATCCTTTACATTTATTTCAATACATATAATTATATGTGTATTAGAATGTGGTCCACTGGACGTATGGAACTCTAATTTCTCATATTGGTTCAATTTCATTTTATCTAACAACGATATTGACTACACACCTTTTAACACTGCATCACTAAGAATATAATACGAGGGTCATTTCATAAGTCATGGCAACTATTTTATATCTTCAGAATAATCGAAAATGTGATTAGTTCAGTACATATATACGTTTGAAAACCTGTTGTACACTGTACGGGATGCAACCACCAAATTGCGTATATGTACATTGGTGGCCAGTTGACAGCACACGCAAAAGTTAGTATGCTAGAGGCTGTGCTCCAAGATTGATGTAAGTAAAGTTGAATAGCGTTTATTACTTGAAAGTAGCAGTACACAGCCGATGGTATTCAACGCCTGCACCATCGTTGGCAAAGATGTGTGGAAGACTTGAGGGTTTATTTTGAAGGGTATTAGCTATCAGTAATGCACTTCCTTTTCTTTCTATGCATAATAAAGCAATGATTTCTATTTACGCATATTTCAATTTCTCTCACCCATTGCCTCTTGTACCCGAACCCAATTTGGTACTAGCATTCCGAAGCACAGTCATGTCACCTTAGTGAATTTCTAATCCTGCAGCTTTATTGGGCGATTACTATACAAGCAGATAGGTATAAATAATGTGTTGAATGTCTTGAATTTTTTTTTTTTTTGCAAATTAAACCGTTTTGCGAATAGTAGCGAAAATCGTTGAAATAAATCTTACAACGCAGCGCACGTCGCGTATTGCCGACTGAGTACAGCAGAGGGGGAGGGGAAGGTAAGAACTGCTGGTCGCGCTTGCTTAGAGTTATTTAAGTAGTCGTGCTGTTTCCAAATGCTTCATAGAAACATAACGATTTCCCCTAAAATTGTGAATGTTAGAGAAAAAACTTATTTAGATTTTTCAAATCTCTCTTCATAATCTATTATAAGTTTGAATTTGGTATATAACCATAATCTCACTTAAAAAAAAATACCGAGACACAGACTGGGTACCCATATACTATAATATAATATAATATGATATAATATAATATAATATTAGTACACTATAGTATAGTATAGTATAGTACAGTATAGTATAGTGTAGCATAGCACAGTATAGTATAATAATATTGTATAGCATAGTATATAATAGTATTAGTATAGTAGGAGTAGAGTATATTTATTTATTTTATTTTATTTATTTATTTATTTATTTAACCTGGTAGACAAGGGCCATCAGGCATTCTCTTCCCCTCTACCAGGGGATTACAACTACAATATTAAGAATACAATTACAATTATAATTACAATTAATATTAAATTTACAAATACAATAAAAATCAAAGTACTAAAAGATTAATTGATTAATAAAAGCTAGACAGTTTATTGTAAAAGTTAAGAAGAGAGAAACATAGTATAGTATAATATAGCATAGTATAGTATAGTATAGTAGGAGTATAGTATAGTATAGTGTAGTGCAGTATAGTATAGTATAGTATAGTATAGCATAGTATAGTATAGTATAGTATAGTATAGTATAATATAGTATAGTATAGTATAATATAGTACAGTATAATACAGTACAATATAGTATAGTATAGTGTAGTCTAGTATAGTATGGTATGGTATGCTCGACTATTCACAATAAGTCAGAAGTCACGGGACAGGCCCAGGCTGCAGATGCGTTTGTCTGCTGGTCCGGGGCTGCGCTCAGGCGTGGATTCGATTCCCTCTTGGGATGATTACCTGGTTGGGTTCTTCTCAAAGTTTTCATCAGCCGTAAGATGAATGTCAGACAATCCATGGCAAACTCTCTCTCTCAACTCGCTTAATACCATCAAGATCTCACCAATGTCATCGATGGTAAATAACACACTAGTTCATACAGTGTCATTAAATAACCAACTAAAAATCTATTTATAAGCTTCATTGAACAAAATGTTTTGTAACGCTACTCGAAATCTCGATAAACATAGGCACTTTTCTCTACAAGTTAATCCATTCCTCTGAGAAAGCTATCTGAAACTAAGAGGGAGAAATAATTCAGAGTCCCAAAGCGACGAGTAAGTTGGGATGAAATGATCTGATATCATCCGGATGAGATACTGGCCTTTGCACCTTCTCAATCTCACGAAGTAACAAAAATGATTTCATGTTTGTTCCCAATGCTCCCTTTACAGTTCGCTCTCTTGCTACAGATAAAAAAAAATATTGTTTGTATTCATGTTGCATAAACATATAATCAAATATCTCTCTCGTAGCCACACTACGGCAAATTAGGTCAGAAACTCAGCATATACAGTCTGTAACAACAAAGCATCAATTGGATCTTGTTTATTTCATATCAATCCTCTGTTTTCTCTCTGCATATGTGATCATTCTGTCAAATATTTGTCATCCACTTTACGACTGTTCATGTAACTCAACAGTAGTCTCTCATTAGAACAAATTTCTGCGGTATTTGCAATGTGACGATTATAATTCCTCTTAAAGTTCTGCAACATGTATATCGCTCTTGTTTAGAGGCGAAGGTCGTGTATGCAGCTAATAAAATACACGTACCAATACGTATAATAGTACATTATGCAACGAGCCTATAATGGTAGTAATTAAGACGCGAGTATGTTTATGAAACGAGCGCAAGCGAGTTTCATAATTTTCATACGAGCGTCTTAATTACCATTATAGGCAAGTTTCATACGATTTTTTATGCTCGACCATATTTCTAACTTGAAATTATTCAGAAGTATTCATGTTATTCTTATCTGACTGGGGAGCGGAACTGCAATATCTCGTAAATTGTGAGATGTGCGCAGACGCGAAAGTGTTGATTTTTTCCGAAACACGATTGTCAAAGACCTTGATATAATCTAGAGAGTAAAATAAACATTAATCTTGTTAAAACCTTGAAATTGATTTAGACATTGAAAAACGAGATGACAAATTGAATTTATTTGAATATTATTTACAATTAACGCTAATTATTATAGTAACAGAACATAACCTTCTGCGACAGTATTGGATTTCCAGCCTCCGTGACGTTTCGCTAATTGTCTTTCGATTGCATATCCGAGAATAATCGATTCTTGCGCTTTCATATTGCTACAATGGTGTTTTCTGATTGGTGGAACACCTGAACTTTAATTAACAGGTGTACTTTAATGAGGTCCATCAAAGGGCTGCTACCAGGTGTATAGTTACTACATTTCGGCATGGTCGAGCATAAAATATTGTTAGAAGTAACGTAACGTAAGAATCAAGATTTTAAATATAACAAGGAAGTTTCGGCTGAGACGCTTGTCTGCCGATTTGCAGTTGCACTTGAATGTGGGTTCCATTTCCGCTTGGAATGATTACCTGGTTGGGCCTTTTCCGAGGTTTTGCCCAACCGTAAGGTGAATGTCAGGTCATTTATAGCGAATTCTCGGAGTCATCTCACTATCACCAAACCCATCGACGCTAAATATCCTAGCAGTTGATACAGCGTCGTTAAATAACCAAGTAGGAAGCGATAAAGTTGAAAAATCCGTGGCGCGACAACCCATGGAGGTCCAAGGCTTACTAGCCCAATGCTGTTTTTACATCCACATGCTCCAGCAGAAGTTAACGAACATCCAACCAGTACAGGAATAGCGTGTGATTAGCGCGATAATTCCCCCCCCCCAGTTATTTATTTATTTATGCTGGTGTAGTTAAGGCCATCAGGCCTTCTCTTCCACAACACCAGGAATGCAAATACAATAATAGAAATAAACAGAAAAAAATGCACTATATACAAAGTAAAGCCACAAAAATATACACAGGTTGCATTCATACAAACTTTGAATGAGTGATTAAGTATCATAATTAATTCTATCCTAACTAATTAACTAACATAACATAGCTGGATTCGAAATCAGATTTCGCCACTCATTGTAGCTCCCGATATTAATCACGATGTTGGGTTCACTGACGAAATTTCATGAGACTTTTTCCTTTACGAGGACTCGAACCACAGCTCAGCCCTTATTACTAGTGTAAGACATGACAAGCTCAACTTTCGTACAGTCCGCGTCACCGTTTTTGGCATGTGAAATAAGTAATGGAAACGTGAAGTTCGACTATTTTAGATTTGCCGCAGTCAGTCTGACAAGTGTGTTTGGCAAATGGCTGATGTGACGTGTATAGGAACTGGTACCATTCTCAGCTCCACTAGCAACATGCTCACAAACTGGGTACTAATATCTAGGACAAACGCCAAAAACGCTGGCGCCAGCTGTACCTAGCAATTAGCAGATGAAATTACCTAAATACTTTCAGAAAAAAAATAATTTATACCATTTTATTACTGCAATTTATTCCGTAGTAATTTTTTGTTGGGAAGGTCCACATTTTCGCTTTACTTTCGTAATAGACAAGTACACAGCAGAACTTCGCGGCGTAAAGCCGCGTATTCACGAAGCGAGTCTGACACGCGCGGTCGTCTCTCGCGGCAACCTCGCTTGTTGTTTGCCTCGCGGTTTTGTTCTTTTGGTAGCGAGGAAAAAACGCGAAGTAGCGTCAACCGTCAGTTAGTGCGCAGTAATTGGGACAGTTAATATCGGGTTACGTGATGGCATCTTTACCAACGAACAGTCCACACGGAGCGAGTTAATTAAACGTCTGGATTTAATATTCCTAATTATGTCAATGCGTGCAGTTCTGCGTTGTATAACCTTCTCCATTCCCCTGTAACTTCATCCCTCTTAGCCCTAAATATATTCCTAAGCATCTTCTTCTCGAATACCCTTAACCTCTGTTCCTCTCTCAAAGAGAGAACTCAAGTTTCATAGCCATACAGAACAACCGGTTAAATAACTGTTTTATAAATTCTAACTTTCAGCTTTCTTGACAGCAGACTGGATGACAAAATTTCTTACTGAATAATAACAGACATTTCCCATATTTATTCTGTGTTTAATTTCCTCCCTAGTGCAATTTATATTTGTTACTGTTGCTGCAAGATATTTGAATTTTTCCACTTCTTCAAAAGGATAAATTTTCAATGTTAATATTTCCATTTCGTACTATGTTCTGATCACGAGATATAATCATACGTTTTGTCTTTTCGGGATTTACTTCCAAACTTATTTCTTTAATAATTGCTTCAAGTAAAATTTCCGTGTTTTCCCTAGTAGTTTTGGATTTTCTCCTAACATATTCACATCATCCGCATAGACAACCAGCTGATGCAACCCACTCAGTGTTTTATCTAGACCGGGAATATTCGCTTATTCTATTATTTCTCTTAAATATGGTTATCTCAAAAGCATCCTAGGCGAGCGATTACAATTTAAAAGCAAGAATGGAACCTGTAAGCAATTTAAAAAGATTGAATTTGAACACTTGGTTTTAGAACCCGAAAGTTCATCACAATACAATTATCCTAAAAGCTTGAGGCTTAATATATTTTAATTCATTGAGACGAATGTTCCAAACCTCTCCATCCCCTAATTGTAAGTTAACGGAAAACGAGCAAATGTTCTATAAAAAAAAATTCTCTATATACGTAACGAAGTTGCTTTGGAACAAGGAACTCCATGCTTCCTCGATCTAGAATGAGGTAGTATTGTCTACAACACGCTCTGACCGTTTTTACCCCTAGAAACGCCCCGTCTCTCAATGTGATAGGAGGCAGAGTCTATCTAGGTGTCGTTCTGGAAGTTTGGCAACAAGAAAATCCCGTCACCACTCGGAATTGAACACAGGACCTTCCAATCTGTAAACGGTTGCTCTATCAACTGAGTTATCCTGACCTCAAAATGTTCTATAGACTGCTATTGACGAATAATAGCATCGTCTTAAATCTTCGGAGCAAATACGAACGCAATAATAATTTTATTCCTTGCAGTAACGCAAAGCAAAACAGCGTAATGTTCTACTGCGAAACAAATGTAAAATAAAAGAAAACCACCACCCAAGTACTCGTAAAGTTGTATTGTTTCCTCTGCACAAAACCTATTAACTCGTCGCAATATATCTAGTAACGAGGTTCTAAAGTTGAGATGGTCGTGTAGTCTCCAGAAGGATCTTTTCGAGTTGTCTCCAACAGAATTCATTCTGTAAGAGGCTCGGCCACTAAATTGACTTAAAGAGAGATCATTACTTAACTCATAAACAGAAGAGGCCGTTAAAGTAAGAAATAGACCTTTAAGAATAGTAATCCCCTTGATGTACAATAAGGCTACGATATAACTATTCGCAGTCTACTATCAAACTGTATAGTCCCACATCTGATGGAACTTGAGTGCAGCTGCTCTTCTGAATAACAACTCAAGTCGTGTGTGTATTTTTCAAGTTCGTCTAATAAATCAAGCTGAAAGAATAATATGTTCTTTCATAAAATATCATTCCCTTATGAAGTACGAATTTATCTCACACATTTTTCACACAAGAACCTCATGCTTAGATTTTCCAGAGGTTGGCAGATTTAAATTGACTATTTCGTTTATATGACATTCCATTTTCGACCAATGAAGTGTAATGAAATTTTGAATTCCAGCCAATCACAGTCACACTTTGCGATAATTTTTGCAGCTAGATTTATCGCTATCAATTTATCGCATGGTCGTTCTTTTGTTTAATCGTTACCGCCAACTGTTTCCCCTTAAATCGATGATCATGAATCCATTAGGATGCAACTACAGGGTTAAACTATTCTTTCAACTTTAAAACAATGAATGCAAGATTGATATTTAATATTAATTAATATATTTACGCAGTGAAGATGACGTTCAAAACGGCGCACTATGTAGACACAAAATCTTCATGCATCTTAATTAAACGTACCTTTTAAACTTGATTCTTTCAATATTCTTCTCAAACTGCACGCATACGCGATTGGAATATTGAACTGTGTAGATGCAGCTTTAGTTCCGTTACACACTACAGCGAGAATGCGTTTGTCGAGCTATAAAAATGCTTTCGTGTAGCACTGATTGTAACGGTCGAAATAAGGCACAGCTGACCTTGATCCTGCTCCCACAGGTAACTTAACCTATAATTGTAGCCTATTAAATTTGTATTTTGTGAATGAAATGAAACAATTAATAGAAAGTCAGATGTTCAAATTTATGTAACATCATCGCATTATCAATCCAAAAGACCTTGCATAGTAATAATAAGGTATTTGATCAAACTGCCTTCCGTATGGCGTAATAAAATTCGTGTTTTAATTAGGCCTATCTATACAGAGATGGCTTCACTATGTAGCAACATGTCTCGCTGTGAATACATAAGCATTGGTATATAGCTGTCTCCACAGTTACTGTTAAATTAAATTATGATTTCAGCAGATAATGGAAATGTATTTATGTTATAATAATAAGAGAAAATTGTAGTACATGTAATTAACATTGTTAAACCTGTATTTCGCTTTTCGCAATTGGCATTACTGAATAATAACATGGAATTTCTTTATTGCAGTAATCAATATTCATCTACGAGTATTTCAACTTCACAATGTCTGAATAGATTAAGTATTCGTTAATATACAATTATTAACATTTTGTGATGGGATTTTAGGGATATATTATTTACATTTTTATTTTATTCACGAAATAGTCATAATAAATGTCACTCGAGGTCTGAGATTTCCCAGATAAATCTCAGACCTCTCGTGACATTATTACAGATAATTCTAGTTTTCCTTGTAATTCTGCCAATTATTCACTTTAGGTTCATTATTAATCCTGATTAATTCTGAACAAGTTTTAGAATTCTACGCTTACATGAATTACTCTAAAGCTCATTTCTTATTTCTCTTATCACAGACCCTATTCATCTGTTGTAAAAAAATCTTGGTTTCTTTTTCGATAATTAGAGATCATGACCTTAACAAATCAGTACATATACTCTTTAATAAATTTCCTCTTATGTAATAAAGAAAATTTTCCAACTAATTCAGCCATACATAGTATAAATACCCGCATAAAAATTATTTTCATATGCCATCATCAAATTTATCATGCTATCAAAGGGGAGTACGTTACATGGCGATAGAAATGTTCAATAGTCTTCCTGAAGACATTAAGAATAATAGCCAAAACCTACCTACCTATTTGAAATTGGAATTTTCAAGTTAAAGAAACAACTAAAAGAATCTATTCCTCCATTCACTGTTTGAGACCCTTAAGAAACTTCTTACTCTAGCGCAAACGTAGCAAGGCTGCACTTCGACTATTGTAACGTTCTGTTAAGTGAACTACGTTCTGAACTGTCAGCTAAGGTACAGTGTGTTTAGAATATGTACCTCAGATACGTGTGCAACATCACATGATATGAGCCGTTCAGAGCAGAAGTGGTGTAAGTCAAAATTGGGTAATGAGATTTAAAGTAAAAATTCTGTAAAATACAGCGCAAAGTAGCAATTAATATGTCCTTCGTGCTATCCACTGTCTACTAATAGTTTAAATAAATTGAAAATTAATTGCTACTTTGCGCTGTATTTTACAGAATGTTTACTTAAAACCTCATTACCCATTTTTTACTTACGCCACTTGTGCTCTCAACGGCTCATATGATCATCACATATCATCGTCCATTTCATATCTCTCGTGGCTCCGACTCAAAAACACAGGACTTTACACTCTTTGTCTTTACTCTTTCGAATTCTACACACCTCAATACTAAATTACCTTTCGTCTCGTTTCTCTTATCTGTACTCTAACCACGACGTAAATACCAGATCACTTATCTGTGGTACACTAAATATACCTCTTCATAGAATATCTTGTTACTCCTCATCTTTTACAGTCCCCTCCTCGCGACAATGGAATTCCTTGTCACAGAGTATTAGGGCCTGGAAGACAATACACATTTTTAAAAATAGTTTAGAAGATAACCTTCTTAGCAATTCATTCTAATTATATCGACTTGAACGGTCACTGACTACATGGTAATTTCGTTATTTAGACATGCATTCTGATAGCGCTGTATATTCACAGTAAAATTGTTCTCATAATTATTCCTATTATTTAACATTATTTAAAATATATTAACATTCTATGTATATTATTTTAATTTTGTTACAGAGTTTGTATCTCATTGTTTAATTAATAGTTCTTAGCATTTTACTGTTTAACTCGTAACTCATAAGTACTCTCCCTGGTAGAACTCTTGGCACAACCCGTTGCAAAAGATGCGACGAGCAAGAAACGCTTCCTCACGTCTTGGGTTTCTGCCATAATGGAGAATTGCTCCGAATCAACAGATATAATACGGTTTGTTCTCTCATCGCATCTTCAATCCGTCAGAATGATTCCTATGAGGTTTATGAGGAGGTTGGTTGCGTCTCTTCTGATGGCTCTACTAGACGTGCTGATATCATCATAATTGATCGGCAGAAGGATAAGGGTGTCATTCTTGATCCCACAATCCGTTTCGAGATGCATGAGCAACAGCCACAAGAGGTGTGTCGTGAAAAACAAGTCATATATGAGCCTTGTTGTCAGCATCTTGGAGCACAATACCACATCACACATTGGACACTTTCTGGGCTCATGTTCGGTCCCCGTGGCACGATCCCACGAGAAACTTTAAATCAACTTAAACAATTTAAAATTTCTGATGCAACGATTGATGCCATAGGATCTCATGTGTTAAAATCATCCTTAGCTATAATTAGTAAACATTTGTACCCAACAAACTTTTATTGTAAATGATTTCCTATGTTTTCGTATCATCATCATCATCATCATCATCATCATCATCATCATCCTTCACGAATTAGGCCTCTGTAGACCTGTTTCGGCCCCATCTAGTAGTCTTCTTCCGTATCATTTATCTTAATGTTTTCTTTTTCCTTTCAAATTGTCACACAATTGTTTTCAATGATTATTCTTTATGAATTGATTAGTAGGCCGATCTATTCGAACCCTTATTTAGGGCGGCTTTTTTTTTTTTGTTAAAATTAACTTGTATACACGTAACTTTTATCGAACTCGATTTGTTGTGATCTTTGTAAATTGTAAAATCTTGTCTGACAAAAATTGTTCGCACTGACTTGATCTATTACATCTGTGAATTAATGCGGTAGGTTTCCTTCTAGCCTGTAGAAGTTTTGAAAAAAATATATATAGATTGTAGCTATGTAAGCGCTGATGTTCAACACGCAGTGGAATGTGATATTTGTGGAAATTCATGTTTACAAAATATCAGTATTCACTTTGCGTAAGTGTCAGCAGATTAATACAAGACCGCCCTGAGTCGCAGCTGCTTGCAGTCTTTGTTCAGAGCGTAACGAGGAACTTTGTTCCGTATTACTATATTATGGGGATTTGTGTGTGATTCTGCAGAAAATCTTCTCGAAAGTGGAAAGTTATGCATGTGTGTATACGCTCTGCAGTGAATTACATCTTGCCTTCAGGGTAGATCTCTTGAAGCTACATAAATGTCGGCGACAGGAAACTTCATGGTAAAGTTCATCGTACTACGCGATAAATGTCAAAATTGCCGGAGAGAAAGATTTTGTGAGAAATAGTAGAATGAAGCCACTTCATTACATAATTAAAATAACCCAAGAATAAGGCAATAACTTCATTTTTTTTTTCAGAAAATTTAATTCGGATAGTCCCGGGTAGCTCAGTTGGTTGAGCGTTGGTACGTTTATCCAAAGCTCCCGGGTTCGATACCCAGCCCCGGAACAATGTTTCCCTCGAAATTATTCAAATCAACTTTACAGGGAGTTATACCTAAAAGCAGTGGCGGCGCGTGAACTTGTGGATTGGGAGAGCTCCAATAGATTTTGGTACATACAAATTTCACTTCTTGATATCATTACTAATAAGTATAGGACAGAAATAAATGCCCTATAACAAAAACTTTCTCACTTAGTTGGGAGATGTCTGTGGCATAAGTTGCTAATTGCTAAAAAAAACGAATACCATCAATTTCAGTCTGAAATTCTGATCGGCAGACACTCAACTTGCAATCTACCAGTTCATTCTGAATTGTCTTAGAATTACTCGTACCTTCAAACAGTGGCATGTTACAAATGATTTTTCAGAGGCTCGTTTAGATTACTCACGGACTGTACACCAGAGTTCTTCGAATCGTTTTTTCATCATGTCCCCTAAGGGGAAGTTCATATTGGCCACAAAATTTGATACAATCAATATTCTTTAAAATAATTTCACGATTTTCCTCACTTCTTGATTATGTTTGAGAATGTTTCTTCTGTTCGCTTCACTTAATTACGCAGGAATATTAGTTTTGCCTAACATAGCCAATGAAACAACATTTTTTTCAGGTGAGATTGCGAAGATTCGTGCTTTTTAATTTTTAGGGGCAAATGTCCTAAATCTGTCACACCACTCCTAGTCTATGCAGTATCACCACCGAAGAGGAGGCAACCACAAATGCTTAGCGTAAATTTCATAGTTATATTTCCTTACATATATGCACTATTTCGGCTGGATGAAGCTTGAGTAAGATTTAAGTCGGGTAACGAACTACCCTTTAATTTCACTTCATTACATCAATTTTCTCCGCAAGGGAAAGTTGAAAAAAATAAAATTAATATTCTCTAATTCACACACACTCATGCTTGCACATTTGCACTGGTTAAGTTATGGTACTAAAACGTCACACCAAAGCAACACTCAGATATACCTACTGACGGTCAACAATTTTCTAAAACTGGAAAAGAAGTCTCCTTCGTATTTTACGTGCTACATCAAAAGGATTCTACTCGTGCAATCATTTTGAGCTAAAGCAAATATTAGGTTCTGCTGGAGGCTGGATATATACGTAATAATAAGGCAAAAGAGAATATTAATTTCGTTATATTAACTCGATGAGATTCTACAACAATAAGTATGTGAAGGGAAAATAAAAAACTTGTCATTAAGTTTCTAGGAAACAGAGAATCCATTTGATGTAGCATTATAATAGCGGTGTGGGAGGGGAGGAAAGATCTTCCCTTGTGAAAGATCTGCAAGCTACTGCAGAGAAATATGGGTTTTAAACAGCGGCAGTTTCCCTCTGCTTCCCTTCACCTCTCTATCCCCTGACCAAGCAAGACACACTCTCTATGATCTGTCCCACCCTGCAGATCCCAGGACGATTTTCAATGCAGTGTCAATTCCAGTACAGTCGACGCGCAAAAAGATTATGCATAAGATAATAGTACATACTCCCGGTCAGATGAAATATAAATCAATTTACCAATAACAGCTGTAACAATTCTTCTACAAATTAAAATAAATAATATTTTTATTTTCCTGAAAGCAGGGAGTGCTACAGCTCCGCAGCTCTTATGGACGGGCCGCCCCTGCCTGAAAGCTTGATTTACCATCAAGATAACTTGTCAAAATCGGAATTTGAATCCCGACCCGCTAGTTTCACATGGAAGGAATTACTCTCAAGATATGAACTGTATCGTGTTCGCAATGGTGGGCACGTTGAGGTCTAATTTGGACAAAACTCCCATTGTTGTAGAATGCATGTACAAATTTATTATTCAACAATAAATAGCAACAGTTCTCATTTTGTCACGTTTTTATTTTATGTCTTCCCTAACGGACCACTCTGCATGTTAATTGAAAAAAGGTATGAGTTTGTATATAGTACGTTCCAAAAATGGTTACATAAAAAACTTTTGAAGATCAATGAGAAAAATGTGTTTGCGTATTTTGTTATAAGGAGTAATAATATAGTCCCGCGTCGTGGCGTCGTGGTCTAAGGCATCCTGCTTAGGACTCGCATTACGGAATGCGCGCTGGTTCGAGTCCTCATGGGGGAAGAAATTTTCTCATAAAATTTCGGCCAGTGTATGGGACCGGTGCCCACCCAGCATCGTGATGCACTTGGGGAGCTACGATAGGTAGCGAAATCCGGTTGCGAAAGTCAGCTATAACGGCAGGGAGGATCATCGTGCTAACCACACGATACCGCCGTTCTGGTTAGATGATCGTCCACCTCTGCTTCGCCATGTGGGCTTGAGACCAGCAGCCGGCTGGTCGGGCTATGCCCTTCATGGGCTGTAGCGCCACGGATAGTAATAATATATCTGAATTTAGCAACTTAAAGACTATATGAATGCAGATGAAACAGACTAATTTACCATTCCGAAATGTTAGAAAAAATCGTTTGTGCGAGATCGTGCGTATTTGCTTGGTTTCCGCACAAAACCAATCCGCGGAAAGTCTAAAATTCCACATTCAGTATTCCCAACCTAACACACATAACAATTTCCCTCTTCTTACCGCTTAAGTGACATATTGATTTTACTGCTTTAGGCTTTTAACATATTATTTTTAGAGACGTTCAACATAGTAATAATTATAAATTGGAAACTTACCACTGCAATTTCACCTAAATTGCACTGTTAATTATTGTTTTTAAATATTTGCAAAAATTAAGTAAACTCTACAACTCCACTAAAGTTACTGCATTCGTGATGCAAGTAACAATAAGGAAGCCGTGAAAAAATCAACAAGATTTCATAGACTGGGGGAAAAAAAAAGACAGACCTATATCACGGCCTGCTGGAGTATAGTAAACACAGAAAACATTTTAAAGCAACAATGTTGAAGATAGATATTTTTGTTTTACAAATTTGCCGTCATTGAACAGAAACCAAGATGGAGATTTCATTGCAACTAATTAGAAATTCCTCTTTCAGGTATGTAATAAGCGATCTTCGCACAAAATAATGTACGATAAACGAGCGGTATGTTTTCTTTCAATTCTCGGAAATTAAAAAAGCTCAACTACGTTTCGCTTTTTCAAACTTTTCCTCGAACATGAAAACTTAAACATACCGCTCTTGTAACGCATATTACTATTGCATGTACGATGTATAGTTTTTAGGTCTCAGTGAAACATACTTACGAAAAATTCCTATGAAATTAACTTTCCTATCATGATTTTTCAGTTACAGTAACACACCTAGAAACTTTTCAAATTTGTTGGCATATTTTGTCGCCAGGAGCTTCACGGGACTTGCTATTTATACCTGTACGATGTTTGTGCACCACTGACAAGAAGTTCGATATTTCAAAGTAAAGTTGGCTTTGTAAAAGTTTAACTCACCGCACGCGTGCTTTATTTAACTCCAACAGCAATGCATTTTCTTTTGTTTGCATAGCAACCAGATATGGTGTGGTATTCGTTAATTACGATGCACGTCAACAACATGAGTAAGTGCAATATACTAGCCACATCGTCCAAAACAGTAATTTATGTCACTAGTGTATAATTTTGGTAATTATGCCACGAGTAAATGTTTAGCGCGTGATCATAAGCCAGAGCGATAATTTTCAGAATTGTTTATAATGAGGATTATACACGTGTTACATATAACATGCTATGTTTTTCTAGTATTAAAATGTGTAAAAAACTATTACAAATTTACAAAATGTAATGTTATGACATATTAAAGACATGGGTATTGGATATAACGTAATATATTGCGTGGTTGCTAAGTAACCGTTTCTAAGACAATGTTATTATGTTGTTGTTTTAAAGCTTTTTCTTACAGACACTCTGTATAAAATTATGTTGTGACGGTGATGATGACGTCATGAAATACTAGTTGCTAGTTAACCTTTTCTGGCACTAATTTCAAAATTAGTCCAATTGTGCACGATTTATAGAGTTATAACAAGCGTGTTTTAATTCTAGGATTGCGTAATAGTAATATGCGTTACAAGAGCGGTATGTTGAAGTTTTCATGTTCGAGGAAAAGTTTGAAAAAGCGAAACGTAGTTGAGCTTTTTTAATTTCCGAGAATTGAAAGAAAACATACCGCTCGTGTATCGTACATTATTTTGTGCGAAGATTGTTTATTACATACCTGAAAGAGGAATTTCTAATTAGTTGCAATGAAATCTCCATCTTGGTTTCTGTTCAATGACGGCAAATTTGCAAAACAAAAATATCTATCTTCAACATTATTGCTTTAAAATGTTTTCTGTGTTTACTATACTCCAGCAGGCCGTGATATACGTCTGCCTTATTTCCCCCAGACTATAAATGCGAACTTAAAACAAACGGTAAGGTTATGTAATTATTTATTTTTCATTTTAATATTTTAACAATATTATTTATATAACATATTGCAGTAATAACATCGGCTTCCTTAATGTTACTTGCATCACGAATGCAGTAACTTTAGTGGAGTTGTAGAGTTTACTTAATTTTTGCAAATATTTAAAAACAATAATTAACAGTGCAATTTAGGTGAAATTGCAGTGGTACGTTTCCAATTTATAATTATTACTATATTGAACGTCTCTAGAAATAATATGTTAAAAGCTTAAAGCAGTAAAATCAATATGTCACTTAAGCGGTAAGAAGAGGGAAATTGTTATGTGTGTTAGGTTGGGAATACTGAATGTGGAATTTTAGACTTTCTGCGGATTGGTTTTGTGCGGAAACCAAGCAAATACGCACGATCTCGCACGAAATATTTATGTTAGCAGTATTTTGTATAACTTTCAATTTCACATCAATTTTAGTGAATGATGACTGTTGTAAGCAGCGATTATACAAGCAGTGAATTCGATGAAGATTAAAGAAATTATTTTTATTTTAATTTACGTGTTCATGTAGGCTAGTACGTTATTTCTAAACAGAGAATAAAAATCCATACAGTTTTACTTACCGCATGCTTTTACGCGCATTTAGCCTATAGCACGCTTGTTACCAAAGCAACCACTCAGTTGTGGTATGATCAACTTACAGACGTTAAAATGCAACGATAAGTAGAACATACCGCACCATTGCACAAAATAGTAATCGTGATACAAGTGTGTTAAATGCATTGTAACAGAATCGACGAAAGAGTTTGAAAAAACGAGACCAAGCCCAGATTTTCAGTTTCCGATATTTTGTTACGCACTTAACGCACGTATTGCATACTATTTTTTTGGACGACGAACATTATCAATACTAATCTGAATATTAAAAGGGTATTGCGATTGAAACAGTAATGATCGAAACATGAATTGCCTGTCGTTGCTATGGAAGTATGTAGGTACTTTTGTTTCCACATAAATAGCTATTGTTCACTTTAAGGTATATGTAAGCTTACACCCACAAAACGCAAAAAAATGATGAGAAATTAGAATTTTCAAAATATAACTATTTTAATAGATAATTTTCTCCCCTTTAATTTGATATAAGAATTTTCGATTTATGCCTTATGGTTTTTCAGATAAGTCCCATTTTTCAATATTCTGCGTCATCAGCCACGGTCACTTCTACGAAGATCACTCCAAAAGTAACGCACAACATTTTTTTAAATTTATTTTTTACTCTAAATCTTTGCAATTTATGGAGATCATAGATACATTCTTCCCCCTTGTATTCAAATTTAATTTAAGTCGTTCCCGTGAGTGGCGCCAGAGAGTAGCTCAGACGTGTTGGTTCAGACTTTTATCGTCAGGTATACAGACCCTCATTCCAAGGTGACGTAAGGCAGTTGGAAGGTGTGGGGATTATGTGGAAAAGTGACGTATTGTTCCTGAAGGATGTATCTACATTCTATGAAAATAGCAAAGCTGTAGGATAAAAATGTAATTTTTAAATAAATATTGTGGATTACTTTTGGAATGATCCTCGTAGCAGTCAATCCCCTCGTCCAGTATTGCTTGTAAAATAAACTTCTTTCTAGTCCCAAAATAGATGCATAGATATCAGGGCATAATCATTAGATTGAAAACACGTTTTTACATAATGAAGTAATTTATAATCTTTTACTGTTAGTTACTGTAAATTTGTGTGTCAGTGATGTTGTACGTCATTTTAATAAGAGTCCAAAAGGATAAATTAAAATTCTGAGGAGGATGAGCATAAACCCTGGGACAAACACCATCGCAAGATTTGTTGCATCAGTGGAAAATAAGGACAAAAATGCCATAAAACATTCAACACCTGAAATTAAAACAAGGAGGAGGTATTTGAGAGGCAGAAAGAAGCTGAAACAGGACCGATATGAAGCTGCTTAAGGGGTGACATATGATGATGCAGTCTTCTAGGCTCTGAAAGTTTGTGGTTAATTTCCTGTAAATAGTAATTTTAGAATATTTAATTATTTTAAACATGATATCTCAGTCAAATATGGTGATATCAAGAAGATATTGGTGTCATTTTGAAGCTTTAAATGTCCCCTAGTGCCTGACAATGAGTAAAATAATATTAATGCAGTTAATAATTATCTATGGATTTTTTACATGATATATGCAACATAAAATTATAGTATAAGTTACATAAATGGCAATATTTAATAAATTTAAATGAAAATAAAAAATAGCTCTATGTCAGGCACTAAAGAATAGTTTTAGCTATAAAACAGTGAAGAAACTGTGGTTCTACCTTAAAAACTGCATGAGCTATCATGTTTCAAGTTGTATGTCAAAATTATGAACAAACTAATTTTTATGAACAAATTGGACATAATTTCAAAGGATTTGTATAAAAATTTTACAGAGCAAAATTATGCAAAACAAAATTTTTTGTATATAAAGGTGTACATATACCTTAACGCCATATTCCGATGCCGGAAAAGTTATACAATCTGATCCGATTGGGAAGACAAAATAAACTGACTATAAAATTTATAATGGGGGTGCTGTAGATTTCAGTTCAGTTCCATTGTGATACTGAAGCACGGGAGTTTTGTATCAGCATAAGAAACAGAAGAAGTTACTCAGCAACGACCGAATAAACAAAATACCGTTTAGTGCATAACAACGAAGGAAAAGTGTCTTGTGGTTTGCTAAATTTGAAAATGTAATGTCTGTCCAACGGCGGTTTCAACGAGAGTATGATGTTCCTAGGACTTCGAGTTAAAAGTCGATAATATTATAGTTTCGCATGTTTGAAAAAGCTTGGTCTGTTAATATGCTACATGCTGGACATGTTGAAAAACTTTTTCGAACCACAACTGCAACAGGAAAAAAACATGGGTATCGTGCACCACCTCATTGGGTAACAGACGTCCGTGATTATCTGGATGATACATTTGGTAACAACTGATATGGTCTAGGAGGGCCAATTATGTGGCCTCCAAATTCCCCAGACCTGACACCTTCCGATTTCTTTCTCTGGGATTTTGTGAAGAACGATGTGTATGGACAGGAATATTCAGAGCAAAGATTTTCTCAGCGTTTGAGAAATTCCCGGGTTCGATACCCAGCCCCGGAACAATTTTTCCCTCGAAATTATTCAAGTTATCTTGTTGGGTTTTTCCAAGGTTTTCTCTCAACGTCTTGAAGCCAATCATAAATCTAGAATCCACCTGCGAATAATCATTCTTTCTGTACGCCTCCCCGCTGTTTCACTCATTCTAGTGGTTGGACCACTGTAATAATTTCGAAAGGTTTTATTTCATATTTTAATTTTATAACAACAGCCCAATGATTTAAGTCCGCCAAACTCCATTGCAAACTCATTGTTATTTAACATTTTTCTCAAATAATTTTATTTGTACGATTAAACGCAACTGCTTATTAATCGTCACAAATATGCGCCTTGAATTATGTACAGTGCAGTAACGATAGAACATACATTGCAGGTTACATAATAGTTATTTATGAGACAAGTTTGTAAAGGTTCTCTTTTTGGCACCAGTGCACAGTGGGACAGATCGCGATTCTAGCCGGAACAAAATCAATTTTCACATGTTCTCATTTTTATGCGTGTCCTATCTCAAGCTGTTGCTAATGAATCACAGAGTACTTATTTATGAGAAAGAAGCTTTGACACTAAACATACGGACGTCACACAATGATGCTGACGAGGATTCCCCTCCGTAACCAGTTTTATTGCTCAGCCACGCTGAAACAGTGTGAGAAGCAAGCTTGTTTTCTTTGATCTGGGAGTGAAACTTTTTGTGATTCTGAAATAGAAAATGAAGAACAAGGTTGGTAGATAATTATTATATAAATTTTATGTTCATAAATATTTGAATTTTTAGAATCGGAATGTTAACTTAAGAGCGGCAAATTTTAAAAACTACTTATCAAAGTAAACGTTGACTTATAATAGGAGAGTCACACAGAGTCACATTTATTTTTATGTCAGAATGTAGGTTTAAGTGTGCACTTTAAGACTAACCTAGTTTCATTTGCTCCTACTGACCGCTCTGCATGTGATTAATTTTTTTCAGACTCGGAACCGCTACCGGTGATTTCGCGCCATGATCTATTTCCAATACCTGCCAATAAAAGTGGCGACTTAGATGAACTATATAGATATGTTTTGAACAAATTATGTATTGAAACATGTGATTCTAATAGTGAGAAGTGCATTCGTAATATTTTGAAGAATATTCGAAGTAATTTTAACATACGTTGGATGCAGTACCACTGTAAAGAGGATTATTTTCTTAAAAAAAAAAAAACATTGTTCTTGGCATGTCAGAGACAACAACAAAGATATTTTTACAGCCAGAAAAGAGGACATTATTTCTAGATTTCGCTCTCAATTAGGGCTTCTTATTGACAAGCCGAAATCTGGTGGGCCTGGGATATCAAATGATGGCGATTCTACACGTCGGTTTTTTTTTAACCCAAAAATTACAGCCAATATTACGGGCATTAGTAAGATCTAATTCACAGATTTTCTGTAATTTTATGCACCACTTCATGTCGATAATCAATATATATTGAGGCTTTTGAGAAGTACACTAATGATACAACCCAATTATACATACAATTATATCCATGGTACTACATGCCATCCAGCGTGCATATAATACTGATAAATGGACGAAAAAGCAGAAACTGCGATACTTCCTATTGGGATGTTATCTGAAGATGCTCAAGAGGGAAGATACAAAGATTTACGAAAGTACAGGTTGGATCACGCTAGGAAGTGTTCTCGTGAGAGAAACTTAGAAGATGTCCTACACATGTTGTTAGTAACTTCTGAGCCCATGATATCCCAGATCAATCGACATCCAAGTCCAAGAAAATCAAAACTATAAGTTGAGGTAATTAAACTGCTACAAGAACCAGCTGTGAGTGCCAACAACAGCACTGCTCAACTGCAACCCCAAGATGAGGACGACAGTAGCGCTAGCGGGTCCGACACTTCTGGAGATACAACAGACGCGTCAGATTTCTAAAACTGAGTCATAAAATTTACTACATAGGCCTATATTACTTTTCTTTTCATAGTAGTGTGTGAAATAATTTCTGTTACCTTAATTTTTTTATTCGCATTATTTGTATGCAATTTCTATTATTGTATGATTTTTTTAACAAATAGGGGTTCTATACTAAAATAATAATTCTCATACATAGAACATCAAAGATCGAAGTGTGACAAACAAAATTTGCCACCGATAATTGTAAATAATACTACTATTCCATACAGTACGACTGTGAAGAACCTTGGTATTTATATGGATTGTCACCTGGAATGGAATGAACAAGTGAATCACACTTCCAAAAAAATATTTTCCATTATTCACTCATTAAAGCGACTGAAGCACTTTCTTCCTGATAAATTAAAATTAATCCTTGTACAAACACTCCTGATGCCACACTTTGACTACTGCGATATTATATTAAGTAACCTAAATGCAAATTTGAGCAACAGGCTACAACGTGTGCATAATGCGTGTGTCCGTTATATTTGTAATATTCGTAAGTATGATCATGTTTCCCCGTCTTTCCAAACTCTGTCTTGGCTAAGGCTAAGCGATCGACGAGCCCTGCATTCTCTTGTTCTCTTATTTAAAATTCTGCGCACCGCTACCCCAATCTATTTGGCTTCTCGTTTTCAAAATTTATCCGCATATCATCAGCTAAGTACAAGATCTCATCATAACAATTTACTCATTATACCCTACCACAAGACATCTTTATATTCTTCATCCTATACAGTTTCAGTTGCTAGAAATTGGAACTCGCTTCCGAGTGATATAAGGGGTTGTTGGACAATAACTTCATTTAGGTCAAAATTACATAAATTCTTACTTAACAGATGAATTGCTGATTAATATGTGTTACTTATAATGAAACTAACATCTGTCCATTCTTATTATTATTATCATTAATTTCTCTAAATAGATTTACAAAACCTCTAATGGCAATTACATTTATATTCTCATTATAGAAATAGAAATATATGTATTCTCCCTGTAACATAGTCCTAGTAAGGTTATATTAAATTAAATTTTCATCATTTTACTAGCTATTTCAAATATTAAAGTAATTATAATTCATTGAATTAAATTAGCTCATAAATTAAGTTACTACTTTACCTTATAGATTTATCTAAATTTAAATAAATGTGTAGTGAAGAATATTGCTGGAGAACCTTTTAAGTGTAGAGTAAATATTTGTAATTTAAATTTATGTATTGTATTGATTAAGGCTGGTTGAGTGGAAGAGAAGGCCTTATGGCCTTAACTCTGCCAGCGAAAATAAAACATTATTATTATTATTATTATTATTATTATTATTATTATTTCATCAAATGTCATAATAATTTACCTTCATCTTGCTATTTTCAACGATTCGAAAGAAATTTATTAATATTAGATTTTGTTCCGGCTAGAATCGCAATCCGTCCCACTGTGCAGTGCGTGTCATACAATGCTTTTTTTCTACAATAGCACAAATTTACATTAAATAAATATTTCAAGTTGAAAAACCACAATGTCATGGCCGTCTAAACTCAGAACTATTAAGAAATAAGTATCCATGAAATGGCAGCTTGTTTATTCATGTTCACGGTTTCATGACCGTTTTAACCGGCTATATGATGAACACAGTGGTTAGAAACAGTTGGATGACATATCTTGTTACAATGATTCCTACTGTAACTTCCGAATAATAAGGGCTAAAATGTAGATATGAATGTTAAATTTGTTAAATATTATACGTAACACAAATTAGTAAGTAATGAAACATCGCGGTAATCCATTTCTTTCTGAATGAAGATTGTACATTGAACATTATATTTTCTTTAGCAGTGCGTAAAATGAAGTGATTACTTACTTTGTTATGCAACAGTGTCTTAAAGACTCACTTTACACACTGATAACAGTGGTTAATTAAAGCAACTTTACACACAATCGTAGAAAAAATATTTTCTGCGAGATCGTGCGTATTTGCTTGGTTTCCGCACAAAACCAATCCGCGGAAAGTCTAAAATTCCACATTCAGTATTCCCAACCTAACACACATAACAATTTCCCTCTTCTTACCGCTTAAGTGACATATTGATTTTACTGCTTTAGGCTTTTAACATCCTATTATTTCTAGAGACGTTCAATATAGTAATAATTATAAATTGGAAACTTACCACTACAATTTCACCTAAATTGCACTGTTAATTATTGTTTTTAAATATTTGCAAAAATTATGTAAACTCTACAACTCCACTAAAGTTACTGCATTCGTGATGCAAGTAACATTAAGGAAGCCGTGAAAAAATCAACAAGATTCCATACCGCTCTTGTAACGCATATTACTATATTTCATCTTGGGTACTATATTCCTACACTGCCAACGTTCTTACAGAAAAAAAATACTTGAAGACCGTCATAAATCAAGCCAATTCCCAAAGCTATGACCTCGTACCCATATGTGCGTTCCATATATTCACTTTATAAATCCAATAAACCAAAATCATTAAATATAATAGTTCTATACATAGTGCAAAAAATTATTTGCAATACGCATGCGTTAAGTGTGTAACAGAATTTCCGAAACTGAAAAAACTCTTTCCTCGATTATATTACGATGCACTTACCGCACATGTATCACAATATATTATTACAAATCTTCAAAAATGAGAGGAGCTATGATGGTGATTAAAACAGTAAGGTAACAAAAGCTCTCGCGGGTAACACAATCCCACTCTTGTTTGAATTTTCCACCAAAGCCGCAGCAGCAGACCACAACTTTATCACGCAGCCATCAGATGGCGCATATGTTGCGTGTGACCCTCTCAATATCACTTGTAAGATGACCGCACGCACGGAAACGTAGTCAAACTTGGTAGTGTTTAGTGCGATTCGGTTCTTGCGTCTGAAAGGCACCTCACCAGCACAAATTCATCGTCAGCTTTTGAAGTGTATGTCATTGAAACTCATCTTCGGGTGGGGGTACTGGATCATCCTCCTTACAGCCCCGACCCAGTGATTTCCATCTCTTCGGACCGTTGAAGCAGCACTTGGGTTATAAGCAATTCAACACCGATACGGTCGTTCGGCAAGCTGTCAATGACTTGGCTTCCGGGACTTGACGCATATTATTCTGTGCAGGCATCGAAGCCTTGGTCTACCGTTGGAACATGTGTTTGGACAAGCGTACTGACTGTGTTGAAAATTAATACGTACCAGTGTCCTACAACTGTGTATAATCATATCTGCTTGTGAAATAAAGTTTATCCATGAGAGAGCTTGTTACCCTACTCTTTGAAGCACTCTAGTACGCTACATTGATTTTATCTTTCGACGTTGATCATAAATAAGTGTATAGAGTAGCACTATTTAAAAGGTTTGCTGAATACCTCGGGACCAAGCAAATGACTCCAAATAGAAAAACGTTTTAATTGAACATATTTCCGTCGAAATAAACGTGCTGCGAAAGACCATAATTATATTCGTATTTATTTACACTGCAAGTGGGAAAACACACGGTGGTAGTGGTAACTTAATTACACACAAAAAACAATACACATTACAATTAAAATACAAAATAAAAATACTATGCATTAATTACATTAATAATAATACATAATAGTACATTATGCAACGAGCCTATAATGATAGTAATTAAGAATCGAGTATGGATATTTATGAAACGAGCGCAAGCGAGTTTCATAATTTTCATACGAGCTTCTTAATTACCATTATAGGCGAGTTTCATACGACTTTTTATGCTCGATCATATTTCTAACTTGATATTATTAATTTTCTTTGTATCTGACCTTGGCCAATGTCCCGTATGTTGTGAGATGTGCGCAGACGCGAAAGTATTGATTTTTTCCGAGGAACAGATGTTCACATTGACCTTGCTAGGCCATAAGAACCTACAGAGATAACATTAAAATTAAATTAGACATTGAAAAACGAGATGACAAATTGAATTTATTTGAATATTATTTACAATTAACGCTAATTATTATAGTAACAGAACATAACCTTCTGCGACAGTATTGGATTTCCAGCCTCCATGACTTTTCGCTAATTCTCTTTCGATTGCATATCCGAGAATAATCGATACTTGCGGTTTTATAACGGTACAAAGCTGACCTGTCATTGGCTGAACAGTTGTAACCTGAGTCGTCACTGGCTGAAAGACCTGACCTTTAATGAGTAGGTGTACTTTAATGACATACATTAAAGGTCTGCTATCAGGTGTATAATTACTACATTTCGGCATGGTCGAGCATAAAATAGCCTAATTAATAGGTGAACCTAATTTACTATTACAACCCACATATGTATAGGCCCTACGTAAGTTTCACATTGATACTGATAACCTTTCACTTCACTCTTATCTGACTCACTGCACTGGCACTATGACACATCTCACTCACTGCACTGGCACTTTGACACATTTCACTGACACTTTAGAATACGTTTCACTGACACTATAGAACGCACTATAAATTATCACTGATCGAAACTAATCACTGGCATTGTAAACCATAACTTCACTGACAGCCACCAGCGTGGCTCAGTCGATTAAGGCGCTTGCTTGCCGGCCTGAAGTTGCGCTCTGGCGCGGGTTCGATCCCCGCTTGGACTGATTACCTGGTTGGGTTTTTCCGAGGTTTTCCCCAACCATAAGGTGAATGCCATGTAATCTATGGCGAATCCTCGGCCTCATCTCGCCAAATATCATCTCGCTATCACCAATCTCATCGACGCTAAATAACCTCGTAGTTAATACAGCGTCGTTAAATAACCAACTAAAATAATAATAAAAAAGAACTTCACTGACTCACCACGCTTCACTGATACAACAGTTCAAATAAGACAAACAATTACACCCTTAATCATACTTATAAACAGAACTACATTAAACTGAACATTTGGGGCCGTATTCATAGACATTTTTAGCGCGGGCTTCCGGTGGATGATCAGCCAAACTAACGTTTTTCGTATTCATAAACCAATGTTAGCGATATGAATAATTCGTTCCTCCTCTGGCAAAGTCGGGGCTAGTTAAGCACGCTCGTAGCGGGGCTAGCGAAATGTCTATGAATAGCACCCTTGTAGTCTAAGACCCTCTTACAAACTATTTTAAAATAAGTTACAATTCAAATCAAGGGAATAACTCGTCAAGCTAAGTAAATACATGTCACCTTACATAATGTATCTTCTCTTTTTTTAATTTACACTTTATACATAAGTTTTTAATTTATTTTTAAATCTTCTTAAGGAAGGACAGTACTCAAAGCCCGCTGCAGGTAGGTCATTCTAATCATATATAGTTCGACGTTTAAGCCAGACACAATAAAATTCATCTCGTTTTATTCCTGAACGAGCTTAAACTCTTCGACAGTCAATTCTATCGGTGGCTTCTTCGTAAACATCTTCTGAATCGAGATGAAGTTTCTTTCTATGGCCTTTATAATTATTAAAATGGGTTCGTATTAATTTTCATTCATTTCGTGACAGCAAACACAGGAAACCCTTTAATTAATTGAGTTGTGGGTCTTGTCATGTTTGGCGAATTATATTAACCGCTGTCCCACTAAGGCAAGAATCATTGTCATCTACGTCTGCTTCAATTTACCACGAAAGCGTTCTCCTGGCAAGACACGCTACACTTTCGTGACTGCTACCATTGAATGAATAGGGTGGGGGTGAAAGTTAGGGGATGTAACATCAACTGCAGCCGGTGCAATCACACAAGGCTCCGTGCACTATCAGTGGGACATTTCCCTGGCAGCTAAATATCTTCGTTAGTACGGGAATATTAATAAGATTATTAGAAAGGCCAGGGCAATAAATGGCTCGTTCCTTGCTAAACCGACCATTTCTCTTTATATGCGTCTAATTTCCTTGGCGTAAAACGTATATCTGCTGTAGTCAGCTGCCCAGAACACGTTCTTACTTTTCTTCTGTATGTTGCAGCTAATGCGGTAGTTTTATAGGCAAATGTCACGAGATTCGAGAAATGTTATTGCTGGGACATATATAAGCATAATGACATGTACTGCATGATTTCGAACATTTGGATATTGCGTTTAATGTACACAACAAACAAATGAGGGAGACAATAATTACATTTACGCTCAATTTTCAGTGTCGGATTTAGGCCTAGGCAACCTAGGCATTATCTAGGGCGGAATTTTCTCTCCTCTTTCTATTCCTTTGTTTCTTTCATTTTTTTTTTCATTTTGCAGTGAAATGTGTGACATAGAAATGCAACAAAAAATAAAATGGTAAAATATGGAAAAATAAGACTTTTCCGTTTCCGCCCTTTTTCAAGAAACCGCATTCCGAATAACCAATTTCCCGAAAAAACGTTTTCCTGAAAGCCTGTTTCTCGAATTTATATTCCCGAATGCAAGTTTCTGAAATGTACCCGAAATTTATTTCGTATTCACATTTCCGAATACGTCTAAAAACTCCTTGAAAAGGAAATTATATTCTTTGAAAATGAATTTTCTTCTTCTAAATTCAGCATAACAGACCTATTATTATATTATTATTAAATTATTATTATTATTATTATTATTATTATTATTATGTCTCGTTTACGAGAATATTCTACGAAATGGAAATATAAAAATTGGAAATTTATCTTTTGAAGAAGTGGAAAAATCCAAATACCTGGGAGCAACAGTAACAAATATAAATGATACTCGGGAGGAAATTAAACACAGAATAAATATGGGAAATGCCTGTTATTATTCGGTTGAGAAGCTTTTATCATCCAGTCTGTTGTCAAAAAATCTGAAAGTTAGAATTTATAAAACAGTTATATTACCGGTTGTTCTTTATGATTGTGAAACTTGGACTCTCACTTCGAGAGAGGAATATAGGTTAAGGGTGTTTCAGAATAAGGTGCTTAGAAAAATATTTGGGGCTAAGAGGGATGAAGTTACAGGAGAATGGAGAAAGTTACACAACACAGAACTGCACGCATTGTATTCTTCACCTGACATAATTAGGAACATTAAATCCAGACGCTTGAGATGGGCAGGGCATGTAGCACGTATGAGCGAATCCAGAAATGCATATAGAGTGTTAGTTGGGAGGCCGGAGGGAAAAAGATCTTTCGGGAGGCCGAGACGTAGATGGGAAGATAATATTAAAATGGATTTGAAGGAGGTGGGATATGATGATAGAGACTGGATTAATCTTGCTCAGGATAGGGACCGATGGCGGGCTTATGTGAGGGCGGCAATGAACCTCCGGGTTCCTTAAAGCCAGTAAGTAAAGTAAAGTATTATTATTATTATTATTATTATTATTATTATTATTATTATACCAGCTTGAGGTAGAAAGAAAACGTTCTTAAGGGGACACTCAACTTAAAAATTGGAGAAATAGTGTCATAGAAATGAAAAATTAAATTTCTACACTAATTTACGTGACAGAACTAAATCAATAAGCAGAATTCTTCCCCTATTCATTGAGAAGGCACAGTTAAATGCACAAAGCCAAAAAATAAAAAATGATAATTAAAAGTGATATTTCAATTAATGATTGATTAAAAATTGAAATATTTTTTTATTTTCAAAAGTATTAGATCTAATGAGCTGAGATTTTGCATGTTACTTTCCATGTGTATATTAAACTTTTTCTCCAAATTTGAAAAAGATTGGTCAAATAGGAAAAAAGTTCCAAAATATAGTGGAGTGTTCCCTTAAAACTACGTATTATGAAAGAACACAGACGACGTGATATTACACGGATGCAGATTTTAAAATTGAAAAGAAACGAAGCTATTGGCTTAAGTACTGATTTACTGCAACAATATTTTTAACCGGACTATATAATGGAGAAAGTTCTAAGTCCGTTAAAATGGGAAGAAAAATGCTGATGCACTTTAGTTCCTTTGGAACCGACTCGAATTTTAGAATTCTATAATCTAGGAGCCAATCCGGAAAACGGGAGCCAATTCGGTCACACCCGAGATTTTTTTAGATTAAGTTCTTCCTTTAGTAGTATATTATGTCCTACTGGAAAACTTAATGGCTGTAATAATGAACTCTCCTGCCATTTAGAATCAACGAAATGAAAAACAACTTTTACATTCGATAGAGAAGAATGAAATATTATGAAAATGCCATCGACGGAATAACGACTTAAGTAGAGTTGAGCTGTTATTGCACCAGTGCATGAATTAACAAAGGAATAGCGGTGTTTGGCGAAACACAAGAGACAAGAATGAGGGTGAAATGGGTACAGGATCCACAGCAATGCCGTATTAATATGATGAATGATGTTTTATATTCAGAAGTCCATTATTCTACCTTTGTATTCATGAAGTCATTTACTGAGCAAATTCACCCCTCACATATACATCCCAATCATTTATTCCACAATCAATCAGGAGACCCATTCTGAATAGCGCGATTGGGTACGGAAGGTACAAACACACGAGATGCGATTTAACTGTCGGATTATTAGGAACAATTCGGCGACTAATCACGTATTTGAATTTCAAAACATACGAACATGTGCTGCTGGCCAGTTTGTGAGCAGGAGGCGAATATTAAAATTGATTCCCATACAGCTGTGGCAAATAAAAGTCTGGATTATTAATGCGTCAGCTATCGCGAAAAGAGAAATCTATTACATTCCACGCGCTAGTGATGATTGATTGACCCCGTATTCATAATTTTATATGTGGGATTTGCTGTTGTCAACTTGCAGCAGTAACCCTATTTTTACTCAGGATTATTCTTTCGAAATGCAATCTTTCGATCTACATATTATGTTATAATTCATGTTGAATCTTTCGTACACTACTTTTAACACTTGAATGTATAATTTATTAAATGGCGATCTTACTCGTGTTAATTATGTAAGCATGTTTGGCTTACAGCTGTTTCGGTGTTACTTGACACCATCCTCAGAGCCTACTAGATCTCGGCGCTATCTCAACTTCGCTGCCTGTTGTGTGGGTGCGTTCGTGTGATGAGTTGTGTAAAATAGTGTGTGTTTTCTGAAATTGATCTGTATGTTCAGAATTTGAATAGGGTGTGTTTTAGTGTGTCTGTATATTTCATATTGTTCTAGTGTGTTGAGTTTTTGGTTTTTGGGTTGTATGTGTAGGATTTCCATGTCTGTATTTATGTTATTGTATGTGTGGTTAGCATTAGTTATGCGTTCGGCATATGTAGATGTATTGTGACCTCTGGTTATTGCTTTAATGTGTTCTTTATATCGAGTTTGGAATGATCTGCCTGTCTGTCCAATGTAGAAATTGTCGCAACTATTGCATGTGAGTTTGTATACGCCTGTGTGGTTGTATTTATTTTTTTGTGTTGTTTGTGTGTTGAGATGTCAACATACTAAAACAATATGAAATATACAGACACACTAAAACACACCCTAATCAAATTCTCAACACACAGATCAATTTCAGAACACACACACTATTTGACACAACTCTTCATCGCACGAACGCACCCACACAACAGGCAGCGAAATTGAGATAGCGCCGAGATCTAGTACGCTCTGAGGATGGTTTCAAGTAACACCGAAACATCTGTAAGCCACACATGTTTACATAATTAACAGGAGTAAGATCGCCATTTAATCAATTATTATGTTACAGTAGTAAAAGTGATGATGGTAGTAGCAACAATACTACTACTAGTTCTCATGGTAATGAGGCCAGGATTAGTATGCGCAAACAAAATGTAAAATATGCATAATAAAACAAGGAATATGCAAAAACATGCAAAATCCAATTTTTGTAGGCCGACGGTTTACTATAATAAAACAAGGAATATGCAAAAACATGCAAAATCCAATTTTTGTAGGCCGACGGTTTACTATAATAAAACAAGGAATATGTAAAAACATGCAAAATCCAATTTTTGCAGGCCGACGGTTTACTATAATAAAACAAGGAATATGCAAAAACATGCAAAATCAATTTTTGTAGGCCGACGGTTTACTATAATAAAACAAGGAATATGCAAAAACATGCAAAATCAATTTTTGTAGGCCGACGGTTTACTATAATAAAACAAGGAATATGTAAAAACATGCAAAATCCAATTTCTGTAGGCCGACGGTTTACTATAATAAAACAAGGAATATGCAAAAACATGCAAAATCAATTTTTGTAGGCCGACGGTTTACTATAATAAAACAAGGAATATGCAAAAACATGCAAAATCAATTTTTGTAGGGCGACGGTTTACTATAATAAAACAAGAAATATGTAAAAACATGCAAAATCCAATTTCTGTAGGCCGACGGTTTACTATAATAAAACAAGGAATATGTAAAAACATGCAAAATCCAATTTCTGTAGGCCGACGGTTTACTATAATAAAACAAGGAATATGTAAAAACATGCAAAATCCAATTTCTGTAGGCCGACGGTTTACTATAATAAAACAAGGAATATGCAAAAACATGCAAAATCAATTTTTGTAGGCCGACGGTTTACTATAATAAAACAAGGAATATGCAAAAACATGCAAAATCCAATTTCTGTAGGCCGACGGTTTACTATAATAAAACAAGGAATATGCAAAAACATGCAAAATCAATTTTTGTAGGCCGACGGTTTACTATAATAAAACAAGGAATATGCAAAAACATGCAAAATCAATTTTTGTAGGCCGACGGTTTACTATAATAAAACAAGGAATATGTAAAAACATGCAAAATCCAATTTCTGTAGGCCGACGGTTTACTATAATAAAACAAGGAATATGCAAAAACATGCAAAATCAATTTTTGTAGGCCGACGGTTTACTATAATAAAACAAGGAATATGCAAAAACATGCAAAATCAATTTTTGTAGGCCGACGGTTTACTATAATAAAACAAGGAATATGTAAAAACATGCAAAATCCAATTTCTGTAGGCCGACGGTTTACTATAATAAAACAAGGAATATGCAAAAACATGCAAAATCAATTTTTGTAGGCCGACGGTTTACTATAATAAAACAAGGAATATGCAAAAACATGCAAAATCAATTTTTGTAGGGCGACGGTTTACTATAATAAAACAAGAAATATGTAAAAACATGCAAAATCCAATTTCTGTAGGCCGACGGTTTACTATAATAAAACAAGGAATATATAAAAACATGCAAAATCCAATTTCTGTAGGCCGACGGTTTACTATAATAAAACAAGGAATATGTAAAAACATGCAAAATCCAATTTTTGTAGGCCGACGGTTTACTATAATAAAACAAGGAATATGTAAAAACATGCAAAATCCAATTTCTGTAGGCCGACGGTTTACTATCTTCCTAAAAACAAAATGTGAATGATGTATCAGATAGGCATACAATAAGTATTTTTATTCGATATTAAGGCCCAATATTTACCGTACACTTTATTTCTTTCCTTACCTTACTGTTTCTGGTTACAAAACACAACTAACAACTTTTCAAGGATCTCTGTTCTTATATTTTGTTATCTACAAGGATATTTTTTAATTATCCACATTTCAAATGCAGAGTGGCGCATTTGAAGTCCGCATTTTACAAACGAAGACATTTAGACGTGCTGTCAGACTCACGGAAGACGGAAGGCCAAATTTCCCCAAAGCAGGACTGTCCTACAGAAAGGACGACGACTGGTCAGTTTAGGACTGGGAAGCTTCTCTCTACCGCTACGCTTCCACTTGCAGCTATCTAGCTAGCTAGCTCACTTTCCCCGCTATTAGGTTCTTATAAAGTACGGCGCACACATGCATTTGGTTTCACGAGATAACGAATGGCCAATACTTTCGCTTATATTGTCCCGGATACGAACGTGGTTCTTCAGAGGGGGAAAAAAAAGTTCTACTATTCCGCCAAAGACGGGCAAGGTAAATACAGGGACATCATTTTATTTTTACTTCAATTGTCATTGTACCTGAGTTTTTGAATGTACTTCACTCCCACCCCTTCTATTAAGGAAGTTCCAACTCCACACAGAACCAAGACCGCAGATAGTAAGCAGTACTGAGTTACTTAGTATAGTACGTTCCAGAAATATGTTCGCGTTTTCCAGTGACGAAAGAGCTTTCAATATTGAATCATATTTTCGCACAGGTACTGTCCATTTGCCTACGTCACATCCCGATTTCCCCCACCTGCTTCTGCTCGCCCCTCTGTAATAGCTGGGCTGTCTTAGCTCTTTTCTGAAAACATTAATTTCTCCTAGGAACTGGAAGTTTACGTAATATTATACAGCTGTTTAATTTAACTTAAATAAAAGGGCCTCGTTAAGTAATTAACTGTCACGTGAGTTCCTCCCTTTCTACAATCCTGCGGCATAACCACTTGGACGGACAGTAGATAGCATGTCTGAGTAATTTTATATTTTCGGGTCGGGCAGAAGTGAAGATTGAATTTACAGTACGTAGAGTAGGTACAGAATTATTTCAACGTGAGTTACTAGTACGAAGGACGAAACTGGCAATTGGAATTAGATGCAATAGTCTATAGTGCGATAATATGCACAAAAGAACTGAAGCCTGTATCGAAATGAACGGCCACCATTTTCAAAATTGTGTTTAAATATTCATATTATGATTATTTTTCAATTTAACTTCTTTCTCTATATTGTACGCTAATGTGCTGTAGACAATATAATATACACTGCATAATGAATACGTTCGCATGGATAATTCACTTCGTGAGTAAAAACACTTATTCTTAATACAGTACTGTACTTTTATTAAAGAAAAACCTAATGAAAATTATCAAACTCAAAATCGCGATATTTCCTAGTTTACGTAAATGGATGAACTACTTTTCTTCCTTCCTATACCTAGTAGAGTGATTTGTGTTTTACGCCAGTATCATCGAACTCCAGTCTTGGAGGGGGGAGCAAGCGGTGTTACCGATTCTCTAAAGGTATAGACAGGTTAATATCAAAAATGTTAGTAAAAATAAAATGATGTCCCTGTACAAATGATGATATTATCTTTCTGATTGATCTAAAACTGCAAAACGCTCCTTAGAAAAGTTTCGCAATTTAAATTCTTTGAAAGTCTCAAGTGACAGAAGACATTTCATACTGCACAGATACTCCTTATTATTTCATTCAAAATTGTTCATGTAATGTTTTAGATATATCGTTATATTTGTAAATGACTTAAAATATGAGTTTCAATTTAATATCCAGTGAAATATACCACTATAATACATGTTATTGGGTTGATTTCCGCTCTGTCAAACAGAGCCTTTAGCACACTCTTCCACTACTGACTACAAAACACTGTTTGTTTCCATTCCGTGAATTATTCTGTTAATAATCGTCAGGGAGGTTATGAGCGATCTTCCCACTCGGATCTCTAAATATTACGTATAATTCTACAGAAAACGAAATTCATATTTCAGAAACGTTAAGCAAGGTTCTCGGCAAAAGCGTACACAATGTTGTGTGACGTCAGGAACTAATTATTATAGGTAGTAATCCTCGATTGTGAAAAGCACAAAGGGACAAAAGAAGATTAAAACATGGTTGAATGCCATCATGTTCCTATTTAGATTATAAGAGAGTGGGGATCAACGTTTCGGCAGTCTTCCGGGCTTATGAACACATTACGTAAATTGAAACCTGCTGGAGAGGTTGCAGGTCTTCAGATTACAACCCTATAGAAGGCCGGGATACAGTTGTAAAGAGTATTATGTGTAGGTGTTGTTTGAAGATTTCAAATTAAAATTATTTTAATCATTTCTGCGACCTACTTTCATACCTGTATTGGTATGTTTTACGGGTTCATAATGCCCTATAGGCATTTATTTATTTACTTATTTCTTTATTCATTTATTTACTCATTTACTTATTTATTTATTTATTTATTCATTTATTTATTGATTTATTGATTTATGTATTTATTTATTAATTTATTCACGAAGTCTTTCTATTTAGCCTGCTGCATTACTAATTTTATATGCCGTTAAGTATATGTATAAATGATCTTAAAATGAACATATTGAAAACCATGTGTACAAATTTAAGAGAATTATATATAATCATAAAATAAGATATTATACTCAGAACAAATTTATTTATTAATTTATTTATTTATTGCTTTGTTTATTGATTGATTTATTTATTCATTTATTTATTCACTTATTATTTATTTACTTATTCATTTATTCATTTATTGATTTATTAATTAATTTATTTATTTATTTATTCATTTATTTATTTATTCATTTATTGATTTATTCATTTATTCGTTCATTTATTTATTCATTTATTTATTCATTTATTTATTTATTCGTTTATTTATTCATTTATTTATTCATTTATTTTTATTTATTTATTCATTCATTTATTGATTCATTTATTTATTTATTTATTTATTTATTCATTTATTTATTTAGATAGATGAATTTAATGTCATCCAGCGATTTACACCCACAGACAATTCAGAGTAGATATATACTGTATAATACATGGCTACTACAATATGAATAAATGTAAGAATAAAAAAAAAATTAATAAATATACAATCACCAGATAGTCACAAAGACAGATTAAAAGGTTTAAAAGAAATAGTATAAAATCAGGTTAAAATGTACAGATTTGTCAATTACATGAGGTTAAAACAAATAGTATCTAACGTAATATTGCTAAAATCATTGACACTGTAGATTGGATTTGCCATCAAAGTCCTTCTCACCATCCTTCTGAAAGTAAAATATGACGTGTTTCTTATATGCAATGGTAAAGAACTATAAAGTTTATAAGATATGGAAATAAAACTATTGCTTGTAGTACTATATTTGTACTTGGTGAAATATATGTCAAGTCTGGAACGGGTAGAATAATTATGAATGGATGAACAAGTAGGAAGATTATGCACATTACGCTTAACATACAGAAGGCAATCGAGAATAAACATTGACGGCAACGTAAGTATTCCTAGTTGTACAAAAAGTGGTTTACAATGATTTCTAGAAGAGACACCACAAATAATTCTCACTGCTCTCTTTTGAAGGATTTATGTATCTATGTATCTATCTATCTATCTATCTATCTATCTATCTATCTATCTATCTATCTATCTATCTATCTATCTATCTATCTATCTATCTATCTATCTATCTATCTATCTATCTATCTATCTATCTATCTATCTATCTATCTGCTTGCCTGTCTGTCTGTCTGTCTGTCTGTCTATCTATCTATCTATCTATCTATCTATCTATCTATCTATCTGCTTGCCTGTCTGTCTGTCTGTCTGTCTGTCTATCTATCTATCTATCTATCTATCTATCTATCTATCTATCTATCTATCTATCTATCTATCTATCTATCTATCTATCTATCTATCTATCTATCTATCTATCTATCTATCTATCTATCTATCTACGTACCTATCTACCTACCTACGTACCTATCTACCTACCTACGTACCTATCTACCTACCTACGTACCTATCCATCCATCCATCCATCCATCCATCCATCCATCCATCCATCCATCCATCCATCCATCCATCCATCCATCCATCCATCCATCCATCCATCCATCCATCCATCCATCCATCCATCTATCTATCTATCTATCTATCTATCTATCTATCTATCTATCTATCTATCTATCTATCTATCTATCTATCTATCTATCTATCTATCTATCTATCTATCTATTTATTCATTCATTGAAAATGTTGGTCGGGGCTTCATCTTACATGAAGATGATGTTTTCCAAGTCGTGATTCCTCAATCTAGGGGTGACAAAGTTTTGTAGTATACTGTAGTAGCGTTTACCGTATACTGCAGAAGTATATTTTCCCATTTTTGTCTTCTTCGAAATATTTTATTTTATTTTAGTAGGTTATTTTACGACACTTTATCAACATCTTAGGTTATTTAGCGTCTGAATGAGATGAGGGTATAATGCCGGTGATATGAGTCCGGGGTCCAACACCGAAAGTTACCCTGCATTTGCTTATATTGGGTTGAGAGAAAACCTCAGAAAAAACCTCAACCAGGTAACTTGTCCCGACCGGGAATCGAACCCGGGCCACCTGGTTTCGCGGCTATAAGCGCTAACTGTTACTCCACAGGTGTAGACTCTTCGAAATAAAATTAAAAAGTTGATAAAGTCTGTTGCACCTCAGAGAGTTTGAAATATTAATGAACAAACAGATTTCACGATTGAAATTCGAATTATAAAGTCATTTAAAAGTCCACAAAGTGTAAAAACACATTTAATATACTTTTTATTTTATATCATTGTTAAATTTTCGGTCTTATTTATAATCAGTCAAAAAAAAAGGCAGAATAGTACAACTCCGAAAGCAATAGTAAGCAGAGGTGGATTTTGTGCTGGGCCTGCACAAGTTTGCGCTCTCCGAGCCGGCTCACAGCTCATGAGCGGAATGCAGATATTAGCTGCTCTGTGTATAGGGGTGGACTGGAAGAAGGGGTGATCTCGTACAAAATATACACAAAAGGAAGTAGTATTACGAGTGTTTATGTAATGAATTCCCGTTCAGTGTTTGCAAAACAATCTTGGACTATTATTAATTAATAAAGAAATATTTATTTTACAGAAATAATAGAAATTCTATAGCTACTTAAATGTACAATATCATTTTGTTAATTTTTATTTATCAGTACATCAAAACGAGGTTTTATGCTGTTGGCAGCTGAAAGGAACAGTAGCCTACTGATCGTAATGAAACATCAGTTACAGATGTTCGATGTCTGCATTTATTATAGCTGATTATAGAAAACAGTTGCTTACAAATATAAATGTTGAGCCAAACATAGCAATCATTTTCACAGCCAGCCTGTGCAGTCGTGGACATTATTGCTAATGTTTAGTCTTGTAAAACTCAACCAGGCTAGTAGTATTATTCAAACGATCTTTAGCCCTTAGGTCACATTGAACATCAATAAGTTCGAGCTGTAAATCGTTAAATGTTAAATGTTATGTTCTGTCTTTTAGATTCCTCCATACTGCACTGTAGCAGGTAAGCAACGTGAAACAGTTACTGAGAATAGGCCTACACACTGCACTCCACTAGATAGCTGAGTGGTCGCTTCCCTCTCCTCTACCTCTAACAAGTCTATGTCATTCTGACGTATCTTCCTCTCCGTTTAGGCGAGCGGTAATCACGGCTCTCCCGCTGCGAAGGAGCGCGCGCGCTCATTGAGCGCTGTTTGTCTTGGCATGGTGTAAATGCTTTCGTTGATTTTCACACAAGAATACTTCAATATCGTATCAGAATAGCTAGGAGTCATGTCATGTGATTAACATACAGCTTGAATTCAGCTTATGGCAACATAACAGACATATAAGAATAAAAGACGAAATTTCGAAGTTATTTACATTTGGAATTTTCTGCTGAGAATCAAAACAGCATCCGCAAGATTTATAACTCAGAACTCTACTGTTTGAAGTAGAGAGAAGACCAATAAATCTACATATCTTTCGTGTCAGATAAGTAACGCAGTTATACGAAAACTACTTCGTATTTTCAGGAAGAGATGACGGTATTTTGATATTTGATTTGATATTTGATATATTTGGTCACAGCACTTCTTTACATGTAATGGTGTACCTCACATTTCTGTATCCGGTGCCACCATTAACACTTACATTAACACATATTTGCAGTACATGTCTACACAACTTCTACCAATTAAACTATGTACTTTTTTTATTATTACTTGTTCAATCTCCCTTTCAGTATTTCTCCTACATTTCGTTTGCTATTCTCTATTTGATCATTAATCGTAATATATCTAAATTTATATATGCCTTTCAAACCCCCTTTTTCCTCTAACTACTATTCACTAAGATTTCAATTTCACTTATTCTCTACAAATTATCATATTGAATTATTTGTCCTATTTGTTCTTTGACCTTTTCTCCTATCTGTCTCTTATATTCATTTACTGTTCCAACGTTCAAATGTCAGTACTAATTTTATGCTGTCACTTGTTCATTTCTTTTAACCCTTTTTCACTTTTCACTCATTCATATTTGCGCTCACTTTCAACTTTCTCACTATTCCACTTACACCTAAACCTTTCACAATACTCTCACTTCCTATAAATCTTATATTTCTCTCTACTCATCAGCTTATACACTTTCTCGCTCCCCTATACTTCTCTATCATTTACAATTACCCTTTACTAGCACTTTTTGATCATCTCCCCACATTTTTAATCGTATCTAATAACATTGCTATATCCTCAGCTGTCGCAGGTTCTGACCTTTCTTTACTGCTTGTCTCTGCTTTATTTCTATCTCTGTCTTTCTTTCTATTTCCTTCTTCTTCTTCTTCTATTCCTCTTTTATTCCCCCCACGCTTTCACTTCCACATCCTAGATTTCCACTCACACTCGCACCCTTAATCTTTTCACTACTTTCTTCCCTATCACTTCCTGACTCTTGGTTTCTCTTTTTATCCCCACTCGCCTTTTTCTAACACCTGTGCTTCTTGTTCCGTTATTGTCAGCATTCCTTCTGGAGTGCGCTAACCTTACTGCCATCGTATGGAGACTAGGAATATGCTTACGCTGCTTGATCACGTTACACTTATCTTCTCGATGTGTCATCACCTCTACACTTCCTCGTACGTCAGCATGTGGGTTTCTGAACTCACTACTATTCGCTCCTGTTACCATGTGATCTGCGACAATGACTTGTTCCGTCCTTGAAGTTGGGATGATTTTCTTCTGCTCCTTCCCTTCGCTCATGTAGCAAACGTCGACTTTGTCCTCTTTCGTTCTTCTCGTTAGTCCAAATTCTGGATGATCTTCATTCCTCAGGCAGAACTCCAGATCATACCATTTTCCGTTCACTTTCAAAGATGACGGTATAACATTGTAGAACCGGGTTAAAACAAAAGAAATAGACATTTTCAATGTTGTATAGGCTAGAAAAAACTGTATGTGATATAGACATACATTTTGCGCTGTTAGGTTGAGGAACTGTAGAAATTTCGACAAGACACACTGTTGGTATTACCACAGTCTAGTATATACAGTCACGAAGCTCAATACGTAGTAAATATGCATCCACAGACAGTTGCAACCACTAGGATCGCTAATATCGCCTCATTACAGGCAATACGAAATAGCACCGGCACAGTCTATTGTTCCCAGCACCCTAAAAAACTAAAGCTTCGTGACTGTATACTGTATATCAGACTGTTGTATTACTGCATAGGGAAGGAGGGCATTCCATCTTGCAACAGTATAATTGACACAAAGGTGTTATTAATTATCTGGACGAAACACTTCCACAACGCTGGATTGGACATGCAACAGACGACAACTGCGCTCTCACAAGGTGGCCACCAATGAGCCCCGATCTCACACCGTGAGTTTTTTCTTTGGGGATTTGTGAAACACAATGTTTACTTCTCCTAGTGATTTATATGATTGAAACAACGTTTCAAAATTGCTTTTTTTATTTTATTGGGTTTACGACGTTGTATCAACATCTCTGGTTATTTAGCGTCTGAATGAAATGAAGGTGATAATGCCCGTGAAATAAGTCCGGGGTCCAGCACCGATAGTTACCCAGCATTTGATCATATTAGGTTGAGGGAAAACCCCGGAAATAACCTCAACCAGGTAACTTGCCTCGACCGGGATTCGAACCGGGGCCACCTGGTTTCACGGGCAGACGCGCTGATCGTTACTCCACAAGTGTGGACTCACGGTTACTGTTATTGTGTCGATGCAGGTATGTTGCACCGGGTTTGGGATGAATAGACCAGTGGTCGTCAGCACTCGCTGAATTCGATAGAGTGCATGGAGGGATAGGGAGGCAGCATACCCGCCAGCACCCATGAATGCACGCTAGGGCTGTGTCTTGCCTGCGGGTAAGAGACGCTACCCCAGGGGTGCAGTGTTCTGATGACCGCTGAACTAGACTATCTTCTTGATGTGTGCCGTTCGACACAAGGAGCACATATTGAACATTTGTGAGTTCCCAAAGTAAACGTGACGAATTACTTTATGAAACAGTGTACAGCAGTGGCAAAAAAAAACCGGAACGACGGAATTATCAAAGTCCCCGAAATGAGCCACTGCGCATGCCACGCCTGCATTTACAAGATAGCGAGTAATCTATTGAAATTGTTATAGTTTCGACTGCTCACATAGCCCATTTCGAAAGCCATTAGAAAATAAAATGGTAAAATTGATGTTCTGGGAAGAGAGAGGATATCATCGAAATGATAGCCGTCCAAATGATGGATTTAAAATATCGGCATCCTAATCAATGCAAATCAACAAAAAAGAAAATGTAAATTAATGTTAAAAAATACATAATGAAATTTAAAAAAAAGAATATTCTGCGACAAGATGTGGTGGCTATCAAAACGATAAAAATGTATTGAAAATAAATACTGCACATGGAATATTATAAAGATGAATAGATGTGGTGATTGATGATGTTCAGTGAAGATTTTAAAATGGTTGATGCAATTGTCTGAAGAGTCTTATCAGGAACCTTTAATTTTCTGAGGATCTCCAATGTAAATTTGGGAATTGTTCCTCGCGCACCAAACATAAGTCCAATGACATTCAAATCTTGAATATTATATTTATGACTGAGATCATCACAGCATGGAAGGTAAATAGCGCGTTTTTCTTCATGTACCTGCTTTGGTTGATCTTCATTAATTTCGAACCTTACAGTGGGGTCAAGAATGAGGCCAGTTTTTTTATATCGATCAATTATTATGTCAGCACGCCGTGTAGGCCTAGATCCTTCCGTAGCAAGACATTGAACTTCCTCATATACTTCGTATTCACCATGTTCCCTTAATCTGTTAAGTTAATTAAGTAGTAAAATATCGCTGCAATCGAAAAGTATTGGGAATAAATTTGAATAAGGAACAAAAAAAAAAAGTTTCCTTCCCAGGCAGGATTCGAACCACGAAAGTCTTAGTTACCAGTCTATCGTGGCTCTGGAGTGAACAAGGCTCTGAAATGAGCTACAAGGCTCGGTCCGGTTTTTTTTTGCTACTACTGTACATTGATTCCTGATAACTTCAATAGTTTTGTATTTATAAAACATTCGAAGTGTTCATTTCTTTTGTGCTAACCCTGTATAATTTTATTCCAAGTTGCAGCGATGGATTGAAGCAAGTTTGTTCTGCCCGAGCTCTCTGACGTATATTACTGAGGTGAGATGTCAAAGAGCGAACATGCTTGGGCTCAAAATCTCGGACACAAGAGGAACATGGTGTAATCACGCGATTACCGTGTATGGCTAAATGGCACACAAGGCGAATCTCAACACGCCTATTGATCAAACGTGATTCTGTCAGAACCCAGATCTGAAAGCGCTCAGTCATTCTCCACGCTCAAATTGTTTCCGAATAGTTACATAAGCTTATATTTGTATAGAATTGTTCAATTTATCTGAAACTTTACGAAGTTAATGTATTTTAAAGTGTAGAAATCGAAGAAAAATTTGTCTTTAACCCTCCGGTACTCGCATACATTTGTAATCCTGGTTTCAATGCTGATAGCGTGAAATTTTCAGTACCTGTAAAGTATCAGTATTAATATTAATACATGATAGTTATTGTATGTGTTGTGTTGTGGTTACAATTTCAAGATTAGAGTCAGGTAGGCTAAGTGTAAATAAATACAACATATTTCGTGTGATACATGTTCTTGGATAATCGATAGAAATACCATTTCACATTTTAATTAATTTCTTTCGTGTTTAGACTTTTGTAACAATAATGGAGTAAATATTCTAAAGCATACATTTCAAATTGGCATTCGTTTTCGGAATTCAAACTAATCATTTCACGTGATCAAACAAAATACATTTTTAGGTTAGGTCTCGTAAATCGTAAATTGTTTAATCAAAGCAATGAATTTCATGTTATCCACACCTGTGGAATAACGGCTAGCACGTCTAGCTGCAAAACCAGGTGGCCCGGGTTCGATTCCCGGTCGGGGCAAGTTACCTGGTTGAGGTTTTTTCCGGGGTTTTCCCTCAACCCAATATGAGCAAATGCTGGGTAACTTTCGGTGCTGGACCCCGGACTCATTTCACCGTCATTATCACCCTCATATCATTCAGACGCTAAATAACCTGAGATGTTGATACAGCGTCGTAAAATAACCTACTTAAAAAAATTCATGTTGTCAGACAAAATACATTTTAATATTAGATCAAACACTAATCTACTAACTACTAACATAATGTGCGAGAGGTCCAGAAAAAAAAAATACCCTTTCACAAATTATTGAACATTAATTACAAAATACCTCCCCAACATAAAGATGAGATGTGGTAAATAAGCAAGACATCGTTATTTTATCCTCTTTTGGTGATATCTAGTATTAGTTGGCAACACTGAAGAGACGGCCAAATTAGTCACTTAGGAATTACTCTTACGTGATCCTCAGTATATCTCACATGAACACTTACACATACACTCACCCTGGTACACGATAAAATTTTTCACAGATACACATCATGCATAACGTGGCCCGCCGAAGTGGTGTGCAACATGTAAATAGATCACAGTTCTGCCATCTATCCGCAGTATGCTGAACCCGAATCACGGAAGTGAAGTGAGTAGGCATTAAATACACACATACTATGTATTTAAAAATATAAGGTTTATAAATTCAATATTTTATATTTGACTATTACACTTTTACTACGTCACATTACTTTTGACCAATAAAACGGTACGAAAGGACGTCTTTCAACCAAACATGGCTGCTTATCGCACAATTTTGTCGCGTCCCTAGCATTTGTTTAATTTTATCGCCTCCCTAGCATTTGTTTATTTTTATCACTACCCTAGCATTTGTTTCTTTGTTTGTCAACATTTCAAACTGCACTGGTCTGGACGTCAAAAAACAGAAAATTACAAACCACTCCAGTCGATGCACAGCACTTTCAAATATGACTCGCATTGGCATTCAAGAACAAGAATTAATAAAGATCACTGGTCATATATGAAGAGCACCATTCGGAAATCCTGAATACGTTGAGGGATACACCATGTACATCAACGAGTTCACTTCTTTTACGCACACGTCCAATATAATATCAACTGAACCACCAACCACTAAAACATTCAAATTTGAAAATTGTAGCTACTTGCAATAACTGTTTCTTTTAAAATTATTCATGTTTATTTATTTCATCATCGTTAATTAAAACTTTTCTAACACTTGTTTATATTATTTAAGTTATGTTTGTTATAGCTTCTGCTATATGATATTATGGATAGTCACGTATCAGAGATTGTTTAATACTAAGATTTATTGAAAATCATATGTAAAGTGACGTTGATTACTGGGACCCGGATGATTAAAGTGGAATGCAAATGTTTTAATAAAAATGAAACTGAATCAACAAAGCCTTCTTGACTAGTAACCGTCCACAGAGTTCAATGAAGATTCCATAGTTGGCACAACTGATAACAAGAAAACAATCATAAAATATTACTGCCATCTAGCGTAATGTTGAGATGGTACAATAATACATTTGAAGACAGTTGTATTTTCGCAAGCCAATTAATATTTTATTGTATTGGAGTAGGGTAAACTGTATAGTGATTGACCACTTAAGCTAATGAATAATAAAACAATGAAATAGCGGAAAACAGTGGTAACTTATTGAGAGAATTTTAAAGGCACTGGGTCAAGTGAAGATTCAGAAACAAATCAAAATCAATAAACAAAAGAAAAAATACAATTTTAATGCAAAGATAAATTAAATAAACACAACAAGTCCACTTTTACAGTTATTGACCGTCTACTGCACAGTTATTGACCACACGCTTATTAGTGATTGACCGTCTACTGCACAGTTATTGAATACTCATTTATTAGTGATTGAACAACACATTTTCACAATTTTCACTTTTTTCTTGTCTGTTTCGTTTCTCTTCTTCTGATCTTTCTCATTAAGAACTATTCGCCACCGGAGTAGCTCTGTCGGCAAAGGTGTTTGCCTGCAGATCCGAAGTTTCGTTCGGGCGCGGGTTCAATTCCAGCTTGGGCTGATTACCTGGTTGGGTTTCTCCGAGGTTTTGCCCAACCGTAAGGCAAATTTCAGGTAATCTATGACGAATCCACGGCCTCATCTCGCCAAATACCATCTCGCTACCATCAATCCCATCGACGCTAAATAACCTCATAGTTGATACAGTGTCTTTAAATAACCAAGTTAAAAAAATAAGAAAAGAACTCTTCTCGCTGCCCTTTCTTTCATTTCTTATTCGCTTCCTTCCTTCTCTTGCCTCTTCTTCCATTTTTCTCTTTTGTGCCTTATCAGAAGCAAGTGTGTGTCATTTCTCTGATGTTATTACAAATGGCTTCACCCAGCACTGGACGAGGACCAAAGAACACTTTTCCTTCAACGGGATATTTGCTTCTGGACGCTAAGGTTGCTTTTAGGACACAAAACTTCTTGGCAGCTTCATTTAAATCAAATCCACTGTGGACAGGTTCTGTAGCGTTTCGTAAAGCTTCCCCTGTATAATGCACTTTACCTGGCTTAGGCATTATAATATAGTATCAGTCCTGTAAAAATCCCCATCATTTAACCGATAACATATATAGAATTGGAGCAAATTGGTCATTATTCTAACAAATAATTTATGAACCACCAATCACTGTAGTTTGCGGCCATTCACTTTATAGTGATTGACCACGGGGCATTTTTATGTCATATAAAAACTTTAACAAAATAATATTCTGTGGACTGAAACCTTATACCTTTTCTGACACTGTGAGTGTAAAAACGAGCACCAGAATTTATGTATCCTTTGCAGAATAAATAAATTATTGGATGCATTATTCTTAGCAATTTCTCTAGTTACTTACACTTGTTTAGGTTCAGTTGCATTTCCAATCGATTTCAGTCCTCTCAGACAACAGACACTAACTCAGTGGGATGAACAGCGACAACTAACCACAAATAAGGGTTGTTACTAGAGGTATATGCAGCAAAAAGTGAAATCACGATCGTGGTTTATTCACAATATACTTGAAAAAAGGAAGCGGTCAATCACCGTATACTGGTCAATAACTACCTAGTTTACCCTACTTTGTTACTTCTAATCTTTATATATTTTCTTCTAATCGTGTAATAGTCAGTTAAATCCCACTCGAGTTTTGATTTTCTCTAGATAAATCAGAACTTCTAGTGAGATTACTGTTGATAAAAATGGGAGCCAACAGTATACATTTATCTCTGCTTTAAATTCAGCTCAATTTTACTCAAATTTAGCAATACGTGGTTTGGTTGCTTTCTGCGTATTGTGGTTGAATTGTTCACAGAATCTTTATAACTAATTTCAGTCCGGAAACCACAATCACAAGGGATGAGCATCTGAAATCTAAGCAAAAATTAAATCTACAACTGTGACTCCTAGGCAGCATCAATTCTGCACCTTAGCAACTGAGTACAGCAATCCTTTGCAGTAGAAATCGTAGTGTAAAATTCAGCTCAGATCCTCGCACTGGATCGGCAGGAGACCAGACCGTTTTATCATGTGTAGATAGTAAAATTGAGTATATCAGTGACGTAGAGGATATTGGTTTATATGAGGGCAGAGGAAACGTGCCTCGCATTAAATAGAAACGCGCTTCAAACTACACCGAGTGGGGCAACATGTACACATTGTACATCTCATCGTGATGACGTTGAATTTTACGTCAATCCCTGCTCGGGACAAGGTATGAATGATTCAATTTCCACGACTGCATCTGATATTTGTTTCAACAATTCATCATCCTTGACGTATACAAAAGTGAGTTCCATACGCCAAGTCACGTAAAAATACTGTCAACTCGAGAACAGAGTTCCATTCGACGGCTTAATTTGCAGAGAGGTACAGTCGTCTACAATACTGATGCAGTTATTAGGTTTTCAATAATTGTATGAGTTCATTGGTTCTGCTAGTAGGCTTAAATAGCCTATAGGACAAAAAGAAATATGCTCCTGAAATTATTTTCCTTTCTTTCGAAATTTGATTTACAGTTTTGTTGGTTACATCTCAGAATATGTGCGTCAGATACGTGTGCAACATCCGACGATATGATCACATATCACCGTCCTTCGCAAGTCTCTCGTGGCTCCGACTTAAAGAACGTAGAATTTTACACACTTTGTCTTTACTCTTTCGAATTCTGCACACTTCAACACCAAATTACCTTTCTTCTCGTTTCTCTTATCTATACTCTAACCACGACGTAAATACCAGATTACTTATCTGTGGCACGCTAAGTATACCTCTTCATAGAACATCTTGTTATTCATCATCTTTTACAATATCCACCTCGCGTCAATGGAATTCCTTGTCACAAAGTATTAGGGGCTGCAAGACAACAAATACCTTTAAGAGCAGCTTAAAAGATAACCTTATTAGCATTTCACTCCAACCATACTGATTTAAAATATCACTGACTACATTGTTACTTTTTTTCTTTAGACATCATCCTGATTGTGCTGTATTTTAATTGTCTCATAATAATCTCTTTCTATTATCTAATACTATTTGAAATATATTAACATTCTTTGTATTTTAGTTTAATTCTGCTACACAGTTTATTTGAGTGTTTAATTAATAGTTCATAGTATTTTGTTGTTTAATTTGTAAATAATTCTTGTATACATGTAACTCTTATCTAAATCAAATTGTTGATTCTTTGTAAGTTCATGCATATGTATATACACTTTTTGCTGGTTGAGTGGAAGAGAAGTCCTTATGGCCTTAACTCTGCCAGCTAAAATAAATCATTATTATTATTATTATTATTCCGGAAAGTTCTTCAATTATAGTAACTATAAAGGTAAATGGCGTGTTATAATAATATGACAGTAATTTTTTGTTCTCCAAAGGAATTTTACAATGTTACACTTGCTCGGATCAAATTACTGCACATTTAAAGAACAGAACTAAAACTCCTTCAACCATTTGTAATCATAACACATTGCTCTCTTGAATTGAGTGAGCATATTGGAAAATAACTCAATGGCTTTCCCAAAACACGCTATCCAAAATTTCATATAAAACAATTTATAAACTATTTTGCTTAAAATATCTCAAATAACAGCCTCCTGAACTTAATTACATTACTTAGGTTACAATTCACTCTGTGATATTCTTATTGAATTTGGTATTCCCAAGAAACTAGTTCGATTAATTAAAATGTGTCTCAGTGAAACGTACAGTAGAGTTCGTATAGGTCAGTTTCTGTCAGGTGCGTTTCCAATTCACTGTGGGCTAAAGCAAGGAGATGTACTATCACCTTTACTGTTTAACTTTGCTGTAGATTATGCCATTCGGAAAGTCCAGGATAACAGAGAGGGTTTGGAATTGAACGGGTTACATCAGCAGCTTGTCTATGCAGATGACGTCAATATGTCAGGAGAAAATCCACAAACGATTAGGGAAAATACGGGAATTTTACTTGACGCAAGTAAAGAGATAGGTTTGGAAGTAAATCCCGAAAAGACAAAGTATATGATTATGTCTCGTGACCAGAATATTGTACGAAATGAAAATATAAAAATTGGAAATTTATCTTTTGAAGAGGTGGAGAAGTTCAAATATCTTGGAGCAACAATAACAAATATAAATGATACTCGGGAGGAAATTAAACACAGAATAAATATGGGAAATCCCTGTTATTATTCGGTTGAGAAGCGTTTATCATCCATTCTGCTGTCAAAAATTCTGAAAGTTAGAATTTATAAAACAGTTATATTACCGGTTATTCTTTATGGTTGTGAAACTTGGACTCTCCCTTTGAGAGAGGAACATAGGTTAAGAGTGTTTGAGAATAAGGTGCTAAGGAAAATATTTGAGGTTAAAAGGGATGAAGTTACAGGAGAATGGAGAAAGTTACACAACACAGAACTGCACGCATTGTATTCTTCACCTGACATAATTAGAAACATTAATTCCAGACGTTTGAGATGGGCAGGACATGTAGCACGTATGGGCGAATCCAGAAATGCATATAGAGTGTTAGTTGGGAGGTCGGAGGGAAAAAGACCTTTAGGGAGGCCGAGACGTAGATGGGAGGATAATGTTAAAATGGATTTGAGAGAGGTGGGATATGATGATAGAGAATGGATTAATTTTGTTCAGGATAGGGACCAATGGCGGGTTTATGTGACGGCGGCAATGAACTTCCGGGTTCCTTAAAAGCCAGTAAGTAAGTAGGTTAATTTTATTCAATGCAATCAAATTTTGTTGTTTTCAAGAATGATTCAATATTTCCGTAAGTACGAAAATTTACTCGTGGCTGAAAAACGATTAGGGGAAAAAATATTGAAGAATTCGTGACAAGCATAAGACATTAATTAGATCCCTGTGCTGGAACTGTCTTGGAAGAATGAAAATCTTAATGACGTTGATCAGCAACAAAGATTCCGAAGAGCTGTCATTTAGAAACAAGGGCACTAATATTGGATTTCGTTGTATCATCACATGGTTTCTTTCTCACAAAGCTCTTTTTTCCTCCGCTGTGCAGGAAGCGTTCTCAGCAGGCTTTAGGGCACATATAAAGATACTAATCGCGATAGACCCAAAGCGTCGTAAAATTTTTGACCGAAAGAGTATCTACAGCATGTAACAGACTGTGCCTCATAAGAATCTTCAGTGTCTGAAATGAAAGGAGGGTCATTTTACCAGAACTTCCATCCCCTCAAATATCCTTCTTCCTTGCCCCTCGCTCCGCTCCAATCTCGCTATTGTGCAACGAAACAGGGCCTCTATCTCTATCTGGCGTCGCCCTGCGTTACAATGATTCCGCACGGCGCTCTGGAACGGCGTAGTAAAGCGGAGATGATGAAGGGTTATGCGCTTAACTTTGCGGATAAACGGCAGGAAAAGAGGACAGTGGCTTGATCCGCACGCAAGCCTGGTTCACACTGCCCTGTGATTCATCAGGACTGGTCCGCAGCACTGTTTCTCTTCTCTCCTTGCTATTCACTTTTTTTTTTAAGTAATTCATTTAACCACTCGATTAAGAGAGAAGTTTTATATGATATTCTCATTGAATTAGGTATTCCCAAGAAATTAGTTCGATTAATTAAAATGTGTCTTAGTGAAACGTACAGCAGAGTTCGTATAGGTCAGTTTCTGTCAGATGCGTTTCCAATTCACTGTGGGCTAAAGCAAGGAGATGCACTATCACCTTTACTTTTTAACTTTGCTCTAGAGTATGCCATTAGTAAAGTCCAGGATAACAGGGAGGGTTTGGAATTGAACGGGTTACATCAGCTGCTTGTCTATGCGGATGACGTGAATATGTTAGGAGAAAATCCACAAACGATTAGGGAAAACACGGGGATTTTACTGAAAGCAAGTAAAGAGATAAGTTTGGAAGTAAATCCCGAAACGACAAAGTATATGATTATGTCTCGTGACGAGAATATTGTACGAAATATAAATATAAAAATTGGAAATTTATCATTCGAACAGGTGGAGAAGTTCAAATATGTTGGAGCAATAGTAACAAATATAAATGATACTGGGGAGGAAATTAAACACAGAATAAATATGGGAAATGCCTGCATTATTCGGTTGAGAAGCTTTTATCATCCAGTCTGCTGTCAAAAATTCTGAAAGTTAGAATTTATAAAACAGTTATATTACCGGTTGTTCTTTATGGTTGTGAAACTTGGACTCTCACTTTGAGAGAGGAACATAGGTTAACGGTGTTTGAGAATAAGGTCCTTAGGAAAATATGGGGCTAAGTGGGATGAAGGTACAGGAGAATGGAGAAAGTTACACAACACAGAACTGCACGCATTGTATTCTTCACCTGACATAATTAGGAACATTAAATCCAGACGTTTGAGATGGGCAGGGCATGTAGCACGTATGGGCGAATCCAGAAATGCAGATAGAGTGTTAGTTGGGAGGCCGGAGGGAAAAAGACCTTTAGGGAGGCCGAGACGTAGATGGGAAGATAATATTAAAATGGATATGAGGGAGGTGGGATATGATAGAGAATGGATTAATCTTGCTCAGGATAGGGACCGATGGCGGGCTTATGTGAGGGTGGCAATGAACCTCCGGGTTCCTTAAAAACCAGTAAGTAAGTAAGTAAGCAAGAGCTATAATGTGGTAATTAATATAAAATCTTGCCTACTCCGTGAACGAATATGACAATACTAGTGGCTTGTGCAGCAAATGCTGGAAACAAAGTTCATTACAATTCAAATTAAAATTTTTCAAATTTATTACCAATGAATATCAGACATTTTGGAAGTTACTTGCTTCCATAATAAAGAAACATACTCCTCTGAATCGTTTTCTGTATGCTAAATACTTTCTATTGAACCTATACTATTACTATTACATCTTACAACAAGATTAATTCAGTCTCTACCATCATATCCCACCTCTCTCAAATCGATTTTAATATTATCCTCCCATCTACGTCTGCCTCCCTCAAGGTCTTTTCCCTTGAGGTCTTCCAAGTAACACTCTATACCATTTCTAGATTAACCCATATGTGCTACATGCGCTGCCATCTCAAATGTTTGGATTTAATGTTCCTAATTATGTCAGTGAAGAATACAATGCGTGTAGTTCTACATGCTGTAACTTTCTCCATTCCCCTATGACTTCATCCCTCTTAGCCCCAAATATTTTCCTAAGCATCTTATTTTCGAACAGCCTTAATTTCTGTTCCTCTCTCAAAGTGAAAATCCAAGTTTCACAACCATAAAGAACAACCGGTAGCATAATTGTTTTATAAATTCTAACTTTCAGCTTTAAATATCTACATCACACCGCCATTAAATATATGGAAAAGATCCATACCACTTGATTAATAACCATAAAAATATTTCACTTTAATAACAATACTGTTATCTTACGTAAGTTTTGTATAGACTACTATATAGCCGCCACTCAGTAAATATTATATAAATGAAGATCTAACTTCAGATATTCTCTACGCCTATTTATATAATCCCAAAAGGTTTCACTTTCATATCATCAATAAAGCATTAATCTGTATAATTGGTGACAAATACATCACGTCATTCACTATAATAATATTTCATTTTTAATAGTAATAATGTCATCAAACATTCTTAAGTTTTGTAGATTTAATATCTAATACACAGACAGCTGTACTCAGAAAATTACACACCAGAGAATCTTCTTTTTAGTAAATCCTGAAGTTTTTAATAACCAATATTACAGAAACGTTCAGAAAAAGTTACACAAATGAAGATCGACATATAGGCATTATGTCAGCCATCTGAACTCTAAATATGTCGGCAATCCTGCAGGTCATAGCCTTCGTGTGATATTGTTTATTGTAGTGTTTGTGTTTTGTTTTCTTTTATTCTGAAAGGGTCATTACCTATTTCTCAAAACTGACGACAGATGGATTTTGGAAAATAGGAAAATGATGTAGGAAAATTGACATTTCATTAAAATTACTACTTTTCTGATAAACTTTGTGTTCCAAGCTTCAAAAAGAGGGGTCATTTATTAAAATGCGTTCAGCCGTTTTCCCGTAATTTCCATTACCAGTTCAAATTATATATATAGATAATAAGCCACCGGTGTAGCTCGGGAGGGAATCGCGTTTGTCTGCTAAACAGAGATTGTGTTCGGGCGTGGGTTCGATTCCCGTTTGGGCTGATTACCTAGTTGGGTTTTTTTTCCGAGGTTTTCCCGAACTGTCATGTAATCTATGGTGAATCATCGGCTTCATCTCTCCAAGGGCGCACTCCAATTCCATGCGGGATTATTACAGAGAAACGTTACATAACATTAAATTTGTTTATACCTCTACGTGATGGAACGCAATTCGGTTGTCACCTAGAAAATCGTGCCACTCAACTCGGACAATTTTTTCCTTTCCGCATGCATTTCGCATGCGTCGCTCTCCAAATACCGTGTCGCTATCACCACTTCCATCGACGCTAAATAACTAATTTTCATTGCCCGTGTTCCCTTGTAAGGAGTACGAAAGGATTTTAATAAAGATGCGCTAAATACTTGGGTAGAAAATTTTGAAAATATCGAGTGATAGATTACAAAATGTGAAAAACAGAAATAGAACAAAGATTAAAATCTATCGAGAACTCATTCAAATATATGAAATGTAAATTAGATGGATTTGTTATGCAATTGGATCAGGAACGATATACCTGCAAAATATCAGCGTGGGCTTCGACAATATATAAAGACAATGTGGCAAGACAAAACGCATGACAAATACGATGAGCTCAAAAACGTAATGTTCAACACCGTTAAAACTTGGAAAAGCAACTAAACCAGTGGTTGGCAAAGATGACGTCATATGAAATACAGCCCGCAAAACACAGCAACAGGTAAGGTGGAAGGAGAGATATATAGGCCTAAGAGAACTCGAGGAACACTTCACAATTGTAAGTTTTGCGTGAGCAGAGACGGACAGTGAACATATTCAAACTAGTCGGCCTGGGTAGCGTAGTCGATATAGCGCTAGTCTTCTGTGCTCGAAGTTGCGGGTTCGATCCTGGACCAGGTCGATGGCATTTAAGTGTATTTAAATGCGACAGGCTCATGGTTTACTGGCATGTAAAAGAACTCCTGCGGGACAAAATTCCGGCACACCGGCGACGCTGATATAACCTCTGCAGTTGTGAGCGTCTTTAAATAAACCGTTATTTTAAATTTTTATCCAAAATAAGGAAAAGTTCAATATTAAGTTTAGGCCTATGTCAATAAAATACATTTGTTCATTTATTTTTAATTTTGTTTGATTTTATACAATTTTTCTGTTAATCTATACACAATTTAACATTAAGATGGATGTGTAATTAACTTATTAAAATGCTCCATTGAGCAAATATTAACTGAGCAACCAGATGATGCACGAAATGGAAAAATAAAAATTGGAAATTAATGCTTTGAAGAGATGGAAATATTCAAATATCTTGGACCAACAGTAACAAATATAAATTACATTCGGGAGGAAATTAAACGCAGAATAAATATGGGAAATGCCTGTTATTATTCGGCTGAGAAGATTTTGTCATCTAGTCTGCTGTCAAAAAAGATGAAAGTTAGAATTTATAAAACAGTTATATTACCGGTTGTTCTGGATGGTTATGAAACTTGGATTCTCACTTTGAGAGAGGAACAGAGGTTAAGGATGTTTGAGAATAAAGTCTTGGGAAAATATTTGTAGCTAAGAGAGATGAAGTTACAGGAGAATTGGATTCTTCGCCGTTAATGCGATTTTGTGGACAATAATAATTACATAAGTAATTAAATAAATACATAAATATACCTCATAGATTGGATAGGATTTACATTGAAATTCAGTAGATTAATGTTTGAAAATAGGCTAACAAGCGATTGTTACCACTCTTATTCAATTCATTTATGTATAAATTTAGTTCACAATGACAATTTCGCTTGTTTCCCTCGAGAAATACGAAACCCATCCTGTTGTGAAGTTCCCTGGGGCTCACGTATAGAACATAACAAAGAGAATCTTCCACATAAAACCAAGTCTAATGAAATGAGCTTATAGAACATAAAATAAATCCAGTCGTCCTACTATCTTAATCCCCGTCATGCGGGGTTCACTTTTTGCCGTTTTAAAATCTCATTAGCACTCATCAAATGCAGTCAATAAACGACGTGTGGCCACGTTCATATAGATGTCAACTAAAATATTATGAACTAGCAAAAATAATACACATAACGTAACGTAATACATTTAGCTTATGTTACAGTGACTGATTTATGTTAAGATTCAAGGGTGCACGTATTATAATTGATGGTATGCATAAAGTTAAAGTAAATGCTATTGCTAAGATTTTCGTAATATATACTACGGTCTTTATGTATAAAAAAACCCATAGTAAATTCATTCCTGCATAGCAGAAAGTTGATCTGGAAGGCCGTGTTTAGCTTATGCTAGAATTTACAGTTTAAACCACTATTTATATGCATAACAAGAAGTATAGACTTCTACTTCTAAGTGTAAACTAAGAAAAATTGTAGTCTGCCCTGTTTGAGAATTTGTTAGCTCAGCACAAGCATTTGTACGGTTTAATATGGCAGAATTCATGCAAAATCTATAAGAAAAGACGAAAACTATCAGAACGTGATTATAAGAAGTTATATAGGTTTTACAAATAAAAACTGTTATATGATTAGTTTTTGTAATGGACTAATGAAATGTTGATTTTGAGATAACTGGAATTCTGTCAGTTGATTTTTGTTATTGTTATTTCAAATAATATACTTTTAACAAAATGATCCCATGATGTATATATAATAGATACATTTAATTTACATGAAAAAACTCCATGTGCGTACAATGTTTTAGGTTAAGTGTAAATTTAATGACTAACATTTTTGGCCTGTCTGATTTATGTCTGATTTTTACATTACTTTACTTTTCATGTTATTCATTTTCTTCATAATTTGCTTTTCGTCAATTTTTTTCTTGCTGTAAACTTCCGACTTAATTTTCATAGCCTGGACGCCTTTTTCTTCATCACTTCTTGCGACAGGAGTTTGCGCCTTGTTTAATAATGCTGGATATTCTCTTAATATGTTACCAAACAGCAGTTGTCCTCATTCTCTCTCTTCCACACTTCCCACTTCGTCGTAATTGTCCTTTTTTTTTTTTTTTGTTAAACTAACAAGATTTTGAGGACAACAATCAATTTTCCCACCAAGAAATTAACATAAATACATGGAAGACGAAAACTAACGAATCTTAGCGAATAAGCCCGAAGTACTGTCGATAATCGATATAATCGAATACTCTTGATAGGTTATACTACTGCCGCGTAGTACATACTTCGTAGTAGTAATAGTATCAGGTTTATGCATACAAAACGAAGTATATACTTCTACTTAAAATATCTTCTGCAGTCAAAGCAAAAGGCAATAATACAACTTTATGCATTCCACCCAGCGAGTCAAGAATAATTTTTAATATGAAAACATTTTCGTCTTATATTTAGTGAGAAGCGCGTAACAAAAGTGAACTACATAAATTATTCCTCTTTCCATATACAGAATGGAAGTGAAATAATCTTGCAGGTTGATTAAATGCACGGTTAATTAGAAAATTAAGTTGGAAGTTTCAGCAATCTGGCAACATCGCCGCCTCTTTCTTTTCACAGTACAGATGGAAGAGCTCAACGAACTCAGGTCTGTCTATCTTAGTGAACTACCTCCCATCTCCCTTTCTAGCTACAATGTTGCAAGCTGGTCGCATTTTTTTTAAATAATTAATTGATCGATCAGCGCATTTAGCGCTATACAGATCATTTCTAAATAAAATATAAATACAACATGACACTGAATTGAGGGCAGCCTAGATTGGGCTCCTTAATGAACAAAAGTAATTGTTAATAAATAATTATTTACATAGGTTGGTGTGATGATAAATTTTGATTACAATATGAGGTCCATTGGAAGTCGGCTCTTGATTCTGGTGGGAAATGTGGACTTCTTTCCGAGAGAGTAGTGGATGGCGCCTGGAACATTTTCTAGGTTGTTATAGAACTTCTTAACTTGTGAATGAATAAACTGTTTGATTGTGTCAATAGCAGTTTCTCTGTGTAGTTGGCTGTTACGGACAAACCAAGGAGAATTGAGTGAAATTCGTAGGACTTTATTTTGAAATGACTGGATGTGTTTAATTTCACTTATTGCAGCTCCTCCCCAGACAGGACAGGCATAAAGCAGTAGAGGTCGTAATAGAGATGTGTAAAGTAGCATGCAATTTTGTAGCTTTAGAGATGATTTCTTTGCGGCATGAGAGAAGAAACGTTCCATATACAAGGCGCGTCCGTAAAGTAACTTTCCCACTTGTCCCACAGCTAGCAAACCATATATTCCGCGAAGCGACTGCGTGTACGTGATAGAGTAACGTCCTGGCATGGCGCATGCGCTAACGGAACTTCCCGAGTGCTCTCAGTTGCATTGGTTGAAGATGGACGTTCCTATTCGAGCTCCCTCCCATTGTGAAGTGCGGTCAGTGATAAAGTTTTTGAATACACAGGGCATAGCGCGGATTGAAATAGATCGTCAGCTGAGCCAGGTCTATGGGCCTAACGTCATGAGCAAGCAGATGCTGCGTTGCTCCACAAGGTCGTCTGTGATGATGGTTGGCGCTCCTTGTCATGCACATTTTAGCGTCCTGCTGAAAATTGTCTACAGCGGCAACGCACCATCTGCTTGCGCATAGACCTAGCACAGCTGACGTTCAATTCCAATCGGCGCTATGCCCTGTGCATTTAAAAACTTTATCACTGATCGCACTTCACACTCGGCGGGAGCTGGAATAGGAACGTTCATCTTCAACCAATGCAATGAAACTACTGAGAGCACTCGGGAAGTTCCGCTAGCTCATGCGCAATGCCAGGACATTACTCTATCACGTACACGCAGTCGCTTCCCACAACATATGGTTTGCCAGCTGTGGGACGAGTGGGAAAGTTACTTTTTGGACGTGCCTCGTATTATTATAACGTCAAGAAATAGACAATACAAGGAAAAAGTGGTTAGATAAAAAATTTTTGAATATGAATATTTATGTAGCATAAGAAAATATGTAATATAACTAATATACCTAAGAGTGTTAAATAAATTGGGCAAATTTTAATGATAGTGACGATGAAAAGGGAAGAGAAAGCTAAAATTAATGGTGTATTAAATTGATCTTGTTGTGTGTATTGTGTGTGTGTGTTTTTTAAAGAATTGGCATAGTGAATAAATTGTAAAGTAAGGCAGATCTGGAGTAATATAGAATTGTAACAGGCCTGTCTTACAGATATATGATGGATGAATAAATAAAATATCATATCATAAATAAAATATCATATCAACTCCCTGAAATTTAACGGTTTACTCTGTAGAAGGACGTTTCTAATTATCTTACTCTTTCGCTATTGGATTTCATGGCAATTTTCAAGCATAAATTATTATTTGACTTAGCATCAACACTTCACTTTATGAGTGACCATTTGAACACTATGCTTTAAACATAGGTAATGAACTATGTTTTGTTGCTACAGAATTGCAATTGTAACAAATGTGATAAAATATTAAAACTTGTTGAAGCGAACTAACTACTTTTAATTGTGCACTGTGTTAAATATTAAAACTTAAAAAGGTACTATACCTTTGTGACTCGTTTCGGCGTGGTGCCCGCCATTCTCAAACACTCTCCTAGGGTTTTGAGCGTTGTGATGCACAATTAAAAGTTGTTGGTTCATTTTAACAAGTTTTAACGGTTTATCACATTTTATATATACAAGTTTTAAAAGTTTTGTTAATCAAGAATGAAATGAGATTTTGCTACAAATTATGAAACCGGAACTTGGTGGAAGAACCTGGTAACTAACAAAGTTAAAAATTGTAATATATATTGTACGACTTTGTATATAGACAACGATTTGTATAGACTCCCGTAACATAATTCAGCATTAAGAATATCAGCTGTGAAAGGATAGAAAAGTAGGGCATATTGTGATTGTGAATAGGAATAATTTCAATATCAAAATGCAAATTTCCTCACAAACAAACGAAAACTGATAAAGAAGAGTGATATGTCATTATGTAAATTTTGATACCTTCAGTGCCCATATCACATCTCACTGTTAAAATACTCACGGATAGACAGTTTTCAACATATAATTTAGGAATGCGGGACAATAAATGGAATTGCATGCTAGGCCTGATGTGCACTGAGGCTAAAGTTGGTTTCGTGCATTAATTCTTATTTACGTAACACCAAATCTTTAAAATTTTAGAATAATGCCTGTTCCTCACGGTCAAATTTTTTGTTAAATTTATTGTTCAAAAAATTTAATTCAATTGAGCTATATCAAATTTCTCTTGCTCACGGTCAAATTTTTTGTTAAATTTATTGATCAAGAAATTTAATTCAATTGAGTTATATCAAATTTCTGTTGCTCACGGTCAAATTTTCTGTTAAATTTATTGTTCAAGAATTTAATTCAATTGAGTTATATGAAATTTTTGTTGCTCACGGTGAAATTTTTGTTATATTTTTGTTCAAGAAATTTAATTCAATTAAGTTACATCAAATTTCTGTTGCTCAAGGTGAAATTTTTTGTTACATTTATTGTTCAAGAAATTTAATTCAATTGAGTTATATCAAATTTCTGTTGCTCACGGTCAAATTTTCTGTTAAATTTATTGTTTAAGATATTATTTTAATTGAGTTATATCAAATTTATGTTGCTCACGGTCAAATTTTCTGTTAAATTCATTGTTCAAGAAATTTAATTCAATTGAGTTACATCAAATTCCCGTTGCTCACGGTCAAATTTTCTGTTAAATTTATTGTTCAAGAAATTTAATTCATTTCAGTTATATCAAATTTCTGTTGCTCACGGTCAAATTTTCTGTTAAATTTATTGTTTAAGATATTATTTTAATTGAGTTATATCAAATTTATGTTGCTCACGGTCAAATTTTCTGTTAAATTCATTGTTCAAGAAATTTAATTCAATTGAGTTACATCAAATTCCCGTTGCTCACGGTCAAATTTTCTGTTAAATTTATTGTTCAAGAAATTTAATTCAATTGAGTTATATCAAATTCCTGTTGCTCACGGTCAAATTTTCTGTTAAATTCATTGTTCAAGAAATTTAATTCAATTGAGTTACATCAAATTCCCGTTGCTCACGGTCAAATTTTCTGTTAAATTTATTGTTCAAGAAATTTAATTCAATTGAGTTATATCAAATTCCTGTTGCTCACGGTCAACTTTTCTGTTAAATTCATTGTTCAAGAAATTTAATTCAATTGAGTTACATCAAATTCCCGTTGCTCACGGTCAAATTTTCTGTTAAATTTATTGTTCAAGAAATTTAATTCAATTGAGTTATATCAAATTCCTGTTGCTCACGGTCAAATTTTCTGTTAAATTTATTGCTCAAGAAATTTAATTCAATTGAGTTATATCAAATTTCTGTTGCTCACGGTCAAATCTTTTGTTAAATTTATTGTTCAAGAAATTTAATTCAATTGAGTTATATCAAATTTCTGTTGCTCACGGTCAAATTTTCTGTTAAATTTATTGTTCTTCTTCTTCTTCTTCTTCTTCTTCTTCCGTCCCATTTTGCCGTTAGGCTTTGGGTTCACCTTGCTTCGTCCAGACTCTCCAGGATTCCCGGTCCCTGCTCATTTTCTTCATTTCTGCCAATGTCTTGCCTCTCTTTCTTCCTATTCTTACCACTGTATCTTCCCAGTTTATCCTTGGCCGTCTCCTACCTCTTCTTCCCTCCACTCTCATTTCCATTACTTGCTTAACCTTCCTTTCTTCCGTCATCCTGTTTGCATGTCCAAACCATTTTATTTTTTTTTGTTTTTCTTCTACTTTATTTATTAATGGTTTGTCCTGTTTTACCTCTTCACTTATTTGTTCGTTCATGATCCTATCTTTCTTAGTCTTCCCATCATTCTTCTTAAATATTTCATTTCGACTGCTGTTATTCTAGTTCGATAAATTTATTGTTCAAGAAATTTAATTCAATTGAGTTATATCAAATCATATTGTTGACGGTCAAATTTTAGTAAAACCGAGTTTGGTTAAACGTTAAACTCAACTTTTCGTGAAAGTCCTCTCGTCACTGGAACTCTCTGCCGCCTGAAGTCAAGGGCTGCCGAACACTGAAATCTTTCAAATCGAAGTTAGAAAATTATCTTATGACGAGTTGCCAAACTAACTTACTATTATGACAAGTGTTGTATTGCATGTTTCCACGTATTCACAATTTTTTTAATGTTCTAGTGATATTTAACTTATTTTATATTTTTGTTTTCATATTTTCCGATAACGGTATACCTCTAATGTGATAGGTTGAGCTATATATAATCATAATTTTCCTTACTGTGTGTACTTAAAAATATTGTATTCATTGTATGTTTTGTACTGCACTATTTTATTACTACTATTAGTATTATTATTACTATTAGGCCTGTTATTATTAGTTATTATTATTATTACTATTCTTATTTATTATTATTATTATTATTATTATTATTATTATTATCAATAATTGTCTTATTTTTTATACTTTGTATGCCTCATTTATTTTTGCCCTGCTGCTCACATTTTATTATACTTTTTTCTTTCTTCCTTTCTGTATGTTATATATTATGCCTGATTTCTTCTTACTTCTTGTTTACATTTTATTATTATTATCTTGTTCAGTTTTGTGTGTAAAAGTGTAGTGTAATTTGTAAATTTGTAGTGTTTTTGTAACGCAGTTTTTACTCCTGGTTGAGTGTTAGAGAAGGCCGTATGGCCTTAACTCTGCCAGGTTAAATAAATCATTATTATTATTATTATTATTATTATTATTATTATTATTATTATTATTATTATTATTATTATTATTATTATTATTATTATGTAACTATGATGAACAGGATGTTCTTAAATATTTCATTTCGACTGCTGTTATTCTAATTCGATAAATGTATTGTTCAAGAAATTTAATTCAATTAAGTTATATTAAATTCATATTGTTGACAATCAAATTTTAGTAAAACCGAGTTTGGTTAAATGTTAAACTCAACTTTTCATGAAAGTCTTCTATTATGTAACTATGATGAACTGGATGTTCTTAAATATTTCATTTCGACTGCTGTTATTCTAGTTCGATAAATTTATTGTTCAAGAAATTTAATTCAATTAAGTTAGGCCTATATTAAATTCATATTGTTCACGGTCAAATTTTAGTAAAACCGAGTTTGGTTAAATGTTAAACTCAACTTTTCGTGAAAGTCTTCTACTATATAACTATGATGAACTGGATGTGCGCAACAGTAAGAGAAGATGATGGCGAATAAACTTCCAGATTAGGCTGTGACATCATTTCGTTGACAATGAGGGGCAGCCACTAAACACTAAATTTGAATCCATACGCATACGCCATAACATCTGATGGTATAATTGCAAATTCTTCAAAATTCAGATGAAATAAAGATAGAGAGAGCACAACTAATATTTACAAACAATTTCACAATGGTGTTTTAATATTAGAAATCGCATTAACAGAAGCAAGTTATTCTAAAATCCTTTTTTCAATTGAAATCCTTTTAATCTGTACGAAATCCGTTCTAACAGGGTGAGAACTAGCCGATTTCTGATAGACATGTGAAGAGAAATTTATTATCGAAAACCTATCGAGAATCAAATGTGCTGAATAAATTACTAAGCCGGCAACTCCTTCACCTTCGACTTTTCCGGAATCCAGTTCAAAGAGTGTATAAAAGTTATAAGTTTTTACCATATATCTAAAATGAAAAATAGTCGTGTTGGAGTTCGTTTTTGTTTTGTCGGGGAATTATAAATCCAATATATTGGTGACATATTTCATCTTCCATCACAAAAATGACAGCTGTTGGCACTCCATTATTTCCTGTCATAAATTGGCCAACTCCAGTCAACGTCGCCGTGATATATAGCAGTTGTTGCTTAAAGCAAATGTATTTTTTCCACTCCTGTCATCGAAGAAACACTGGTACAAACGCTACCAATTCAGATGCTATGCGCTGTACTTTTATTTTTCGCATGCTCCGCGAAAGTTCGCAGCTTGACTATTGTGAAGGAGTAAGATTTGCAACACTATGAACATGCACAGATCTGGAATTGGGATACGATTTCTTTCAAGCAGTAATAATGATGATGATAATAA